>NW_024080801.1:2781223-2880127 GCF_003009895.1 Hyaena hyaena
AAAAAAAAAAAAAAAAAAAAAAAAAAAAAAGTACAGGGCATTCTACAAGCTCCGAGCAGTTCCACAGGAAGCAGGCAGGAGAATGGTTGAAGCTGGTATGAGAGGGGCTGAGGCAGGCAGGTTGGAGGTCATGCTCGTATCACAGATGGCATTTCCTTGCATCACATGAAATCTGGCCAAAGATGTGTAGCTCTTGTCTACCCTCTGGCTGTAGAGCTCATTTGCACTTGTCTCTTCTGCCTCTAGCCCACCCCTGCCATCTTTTGGTGGCTTCCTAATTCCTATCCTTCTGGGTTGAGGGCTTCTTTCTCGATTTCCAAACACATAATACAACCTAACCCTTTGTTGAAGCCAAAAGCCATTCTGGATCCCTGATACTTGATGTTTGATGGTAATAGCATGTGGCTATACCTTTTTAAAGTCTTCTTAGGTACCCATGATATACAGAATAAGTACTTATATTTCAACACAAACAGAACTCTCCCTTCCCTATTTTTGATGTACTAACTCCTTCTAATATAGAGAGGACGTTTGACAGCAATCTCCTGCTTGCAGTGAGGAAATGATGTATGAAACAAATGCAAGCTCTTAGTGGCACATTTGACATCACTGACTTCCCCTTCCCCTCCATTTGCCTGGATGTAAAGCCAATTGCAGACAGAGCAGAGCTAGGACTGGGAAACAGGTCTCCTACTGCCTGAGCCCCGGCTGCCTCACTGTCCCCCAAGATGGGACTATGGGATCTTGGGAACATAATACCCTGCCGATACGAGGAGAGAGCCCATGCCCAGTTAAATGCACTGTGCCACAGAGACTTTCTGCAACCTGGGTCATTCTACCCTGAATAACGTCTAATTATGTATTTCCATGGTTACTTTCAGAGATAATGACGAGTCCCCTAGCCCCCTAAAACATCACAAGGACTTTAGGAAGCATGTCGAAGAGAGAGCAAAACAAAACCACACAATTACCATGTTCAAGCAAATAATCAGAGGCGAAATTGGCTACTGAGGCATATTATCTCTCACTAATTATCATTTTAAATGATGAAAAACTCAAAATGAATGGTACTTTCTCCACCCCTGTGATGCACAGAGAGCTCCTTTTCCCAACTCCAGGAACTAAGGGCCTAATTATTTGCACTTAATAATTCAGCCGTATCTCCTTGGCACCAATTCCAATTGTTGCTGCAAATGGGGGCCACACTTCTCACAGAAAGTGCAGTTGTTAAAAATAAAACCCTCACTCTCCCTGCCTCCCCTTCCCACTCCCTAGCATAAAGAATGACTATAATTAAGAACAGCCCAATTAGCAGCCAAAGCTCAGATTTCTTCAACCCCCAAACCCGACAAGAGTACCTACTCTGCCTTGAGTGGGATGTCATTCCCAGAGCAGTCAAGTTCAGACGAGCACTTCAAATCACTGTGGGCTCAATAAAACGGTATCTGCCATATCCCCTGCCATGTATTTCCAAGGGGGGTGGGGTTGGGTTTAAATAACTACTAGAGTAGTAAGTATTAAGAACTAAATAACAATTACTTATTCAAATAAGGTAGCTTTCCAAAGGATTCTGAGCTATTGTTTAGATGGAAATGGTCAACGGTTTGTTTTAGCCACTCACTGAAGTCAGTGCCTCACTTACTGAGAGAGCACAGGGTTAGCACCCTTCATGGGGTAAGCACTGACCCAGGAACTGGCTTTACAGAGATGCCTCCACAATAATGTCCATGGAGCTCAAGGTCCAAGCAGAGGGAGACGGATTCATAAGCCACTGGGGAGGAGTGAAGTAACCGCAGTGGAGCTAAGGAGCATCTGTTGTGGGGGAGATGAGCATAACGTTCATGAACACTGCAAAATGAGTGCACTTTCTAGGTCTAACTTCTGGAAAATTGGGTCATGCTTTCACAGACGAGATTTCTTTGTTGAGTATTTTCTGGGGGGGATGAAACGTTGAGGCTAAACATGGTGCAAAGGATTCTCAAGGCATTTCTCACCCTGCCCTGAATCTTTTCGGGTACATTTCTCATGTTAAGTCTACATTCACACCCTGCCTTGGCCATGCCAGACACTCCATCTCTCCCTACTGCGGTGCACCTTCGTGCCGTTGCTCTAGTTTCACCCAGTGACACCCCTTTCTTCCTATTCTGTGTCTATGGAATTCTGAACCATCTTTTGAGGTCTGCGTGAAGCAGCATGCAGGCATGGAAGGAATATGGATTTTAGAGAAAAGCTGTCTTCAGCATTGGCTCTGCCAGTGACTAGCTACGGGCAAGTTGTTTATTCCTTGTAAGCTCAGTTTTCTCATGTGTAAAGACAGGGATAAAGGTCCCTGCTTCCACGAGCCTTTGCAAAGATTAAGTGAGCAGATGCAGAAGACTCACAAGATAAGGAATATGGTGGGTGCTCCAGATTGCCATTTCTGCTCCGCCTTAGTGGAATCAAACTCCAGTAAATTAGATTAGGAAACATACAAGGATTTGCTTTTGCCTTTAAGAAAGACGGACATCCTGCCATTTGCAATGACATGGATGGACCTTAAGGACAGTATGCTGAGTGAAATAAGTCAGACAGAGAAAGGCAAATATTGCATGATGTCACCTATATGTGGAGTCTAAAAGAACTAAACTTACAAAAACAGAGAGAAGAATGATAGATACTAGGGACCAGAGGTGGGGTAATAAGAGAGATACTGCTTAAGGATACAAACTGGCAACTAGTGGCTAATAAGTCCCAGAGATTTAGAACATGGTATAGTAAATATAGACAGCAATTTGTATTATAGTCATCAGACTTGATAAGAGGCTAGGTCTTTTTTAAATATATTTTTAAGTTTATTTATTTATTTTGAGAGAGAGAGAAAGATAGAGCAAGTGCATGTGTAGTAGGGGCAGAGAGAGAGAGAGAGAGAATCCCAAGCAGGCTCCACACTGCCAGCACAGATCCTGATGTGGGGCTCAAACCCATGAACTGTGAGATAATGACCTGAGCCGAAACCAAGAGTCGGATGCTTAACCAACAGAGCCATCCAAATGTCCCTGGATCTTGAGTATTCCAGCCACAAAAAAGAAGTGACAGCGATGTGATGTGGTATTGCTATCATGGCCATTACAATATACAATTGTTTCAAATCGATATGTTGTACATTTTAGATTTATACAACGTTATGTGTCAAATAGATTTCAGTAAAACCAAACTCAAACAAAAGATAACCAGAAATAACAAAAAGAAACACACAAGGAGCTCAAGTTCTACCAAGAAGATATGAGCCTTCTCCTTTTGTTTAAGCTCCAAGGCAGCAGTGATTGGAAGGCAGGGATCTGAGACCTGGGACATGCAGGGAGGTGCTGACTGTCCAGGGATGGAGAGAAGACCCATCACACATACAACTGAGCAGACCAACATTGTGTTGTAATGTCTAGTTGTGCGCAACTTGGGGTCGAAGTGTATGATTCATCTTTGAATGTCCAGTGACCAGCATGATGCCTTCCATCGAAGCAATGCAGACATGACTCAACTGAACGAGTTAATGAATACACAATATTTTGGCGCCCTTCATCAAATTATGTGCTTAATATATTATTATTGACAATTAGAATTAATGAATGAAGGGTTTGGGTTACATGCGATAGGAAGTTTGTGATTTAGTGACATGTGCAGAAAATTTGGAATCAGATAAAATTGGATTTTATCTAAGATTTGCCTACCATTTCCTCTCTGTGTGATCTTTACCAAGTCAAATGTTAACTACTCCAAGACCTGGAATAGCAGAGGTCATGAAAGGGCAGCTCTCTCTCTCTCTTTAAATGGCCCAGAATGGGCTACTGATGTGCCATGGTCCCCTTCATTCCCTATTGTCCTCCTCTCTACCTGCGAACTAGATGCTGAAGTAAATTCCCACAGGGCCTTCATGGAGGGGCCATGCTTGAGTTAGGTTCTAGAGGATGAGTAAGAATAAGCCAGAAGTGAGCAGGAAGGAGGGAACCATATTAAGATTATGGTTTATTCAAGAAGTGGAGAGGCATGCTGATAAAATGAAGGTCAAGTTGTGGTTGGAAAGCTGGGTTGAAGGTTCGAAGACCATTGGTGATGAGTAATGTAAGTGAAGCTGGAGCCTAATGGTCTTACATGACTCTAGGATTCAGAGCAGATACAATAAAGTTATTTGATGAGGTCCTGTTGCATTCCAGGCAAGGTGATAGTCGTGGGGAAATGATGAACGAGGAAGACATGGTCGCTGTTGCTTGGAGCACATAGTCCCACTGGGCTCAGACAGACGAAGAAGAGACAATTTCAGCACAATGCAGTGAATGCTCTCAGGCAGGCAAGAACAGGCAGCTGGAAAAATACAGTAACATTCTCACCACGAAGCTGTGGTGTAGCTACAGTTACAACCACTTTACAGATGGAGAAACCAAGCTTTGCTTGACTTTTGACCTTGAGCTCGTTGGCAGCACAGGAGATGGCAGACGAAATGCCAGCAGCAGTGGCTGTGTTCCAAGCTGTGCTTTGGGTGTGGAATCTTCCTGACCGGCCTCAGGGCCGCTGAGATGAAAATGCACCCCTCCAGTTATTCTAGCTGTCAGGCAGTGGGGAGGGAGTGATTGTCCCGAGTGGACTGAGTCTTTGCATGTCCTGCAGTGCTCATGCCTTGGTACCTTTTACCTTCCATCCCCCTTTGACCCTTGACATGCAGCCAGGCAGTTGCTTAGCAACCTCTCCAGCAAGACTGTGTATCCTGCCATAAATTGCTGTTATGTGCGGGGAGAGCTTTCTCCCTCCTCTCTCTCCTGCGTTTTAAGCAAAGAGACATCCTAAAATAGGACATATTTTTTTCTGTTTCTTTTCTTCTTCCTCTTTTTTTTTTTTTCTTTTGACAGACAACTTCTGTGTAAATGTTGAAATCTGTGTTGTCTGTCAGGAGCAGTCAATCTGAAAACTTTGCTGAAGAGAATATATATTTAGTAACGGGTGACAGAGAGAGGAAGACATTGAGATGTCAATTATTCTGGTGAGTTAATGCAAAAGCTGTGTATTGGAATCAAGTGGTTTAGGGATACGAAAAGGAAAAGGAGAGGCTCAGTGCAGATCCTTGTGTTTTAACCAGTGCAGGGCTTTATTCTGTTTAACTCCATCTGTGTCTAAGATGTCCACCGTGTCAGCCTGACCCCGTATCTATGGGAGATGCTTGGGGGTGATATCAGTGTTCTGCATTCTTACAGGAAAAGGTGTTGTATGTATAAGGAAAGAGGCCAGATTCGAGCCCTGACTCTGGATTTTCATATTAGGACACTGGTATGGCCTTGCTCTTCATTAGAATAGCAAAAATTTCTGAGTAAGTTGGAGTATACCCTGCCTCCCCCATATCCTCTCCCCAAGTCCCTTCTCCTGGACCCTCAGGACCTTCATAATACCCCTTCTGCCTCCTCCCCCTATTTTGCACAGCCTGGGGTCTCCAAGACCTTATTCAAGTGCTCTTTGGTATGGTCAGGCCCAGAGATGTTTTGCTTTTGAGATCTGTCCACTCACTCCCTATAGCACCATGTTAATAATTCTCAGTTGGTGGGGGGCACTTTTGTTCCTAGGGGACATTTGGCAATGCTTGCAATATTTTTGGTTCTCACAACTGAGGGGAGAGAGAGGCAACTGGCTTCTAAGAATTCCTCTAAACATCCCACAATGCACAGGGCATCTCCCACCACAAAGAATGGTCTGGACCCAACTGCTAATGGTTTTGAGGTTGAGAAGCCCACTCGATGGTGGTCATTTGAGGAGGAGAACTTGGCTGAGTCACCCTTGCATCTTCCAGCCTCACAGAGTGCCTCACATGCTCCGCTGCTCAGCAAATCATTCTTTCTCAGGCTGAATGGTTGAAAAAGATGAATGCCCCTCATGATTGAGCCAATATTTTCCTTTCTTGCTTCAAATCCTAAGAATGAATGAACACTCTTCCAACAACTTGGTTGGCAAATCATTCCATGCCAGATTTGTGTTGGATATCAAGGAGGATTCAAAAGTAGTGGTGGCATGACTAAATTTATTACTGAACAAGACACATTGAAGACTAGGTGTCTTAATTAACCTCTTGGGCAAAATTTTGCAGCTGGTCTAGTTTGTGGCTGCCCAGAGAATTTTGTCTGTAGCCCTTGGGTGGGTGAACTGGTTCCCACCATGCTCCTTGCTCCAACATCAGCTGACCCACCCTGATCTTAAATGATCTCCAGACAATTGGCTCTTTATCTTCTGTCTTTAAGATAAAACAAGACTAGGGGTGCCTGGGTGGCTTAGTGGTTAAGCATCCGACTTTTGCTTAGGTCATGATCTCACGGTTCATGGGTTCAAGCCCCGCGTCGGGCTCTGTGCTGACTGCCAGCTCAGAGCCTGGAGCCTATTTCAGAGTCTGTGTCTCCCTCTCTCTCTGACCCTCCCCTGCTCACACTGTCTCTCTCTCTCTCTCTTCTAGAAATAAATAAAAATTAAAAAAAAGAAAAGATAAAACAAGCCTAGGAGAGCCAACCTTTCCATTCTCTGATGTAATGAGTTGAACAGTTGCCCCCTCCCCCAAAAAAAGACATGTCTAAATCCTAAGCCTCCAGTAACTGTGGCTGTGACCTTATTTGGAAACAGAGTCTTCACAGATGTAATTAAGTTAGGGATCTTCAGATGAAATCAGCTTGGATTAGGGTGGGCCCCAAATCCAATGACTTGTGTCCTTATAAAAGAAAGGTAGAGAGAGATTTGGCACACAGAGACACAGCAGAGAGAAGGCAAGAGGAAGAGGCAGAAGCTGGAGTGGATACAAAGCAAGAAATGTCAAAGATTCTAGAAGGTCCCAGAAACTAGGAGAGAGATATGATACAGATTCTCCCCATGATGATTACTTTTATATGTCAACTTGCATGGACTACGGGGTTTCCAGATATCCAATTAAACATTATTTCTGGGTGTGTTTGTGAGAGTGTTTCTGGAAGAGATTAGCATTCAAACCGGTGGGCTCAGTGAAGCAGATTGCTTTCCGTAGTGTGGATGGTCTGTGTAGAATAAAAGAAAGAAGAATGAAGAATTCACCCCTTCGGCCTGAATGCTAAGCTGGGACATTGGTTTTCTTCTGTCCTTGGACTGAGACTTTGCTCTCCTTTGGACTCCAGTTGAACCACAGCAAAGGTTACCTGGGTCTCCAGCTTATGGGTGGGAGATGGTGGGATGTATTGGCCTCTATAATCATGTGAGTCAATTCCTGTGTCTTGTTTCTCTGGAAAACGCTGACTAGTACATTCTTTCAGAGCCTTGAGAAATAATCAACCCTGTTGACAACTTGCTTTCACATTCTTCTGACTTCCAGAATTATGTAATTTATTCCAGCAGCCCCAGGAAACTAGTATGTCTGCAGATCTCCACACCTTCCTGGGTCCCCTCTCCCGGGACAGCATCACCAACATGCCTGGTGTTCATGTTGCAATCATGTCTGGACTCCTCTCCTCCCACTGGACCTGTGGCATCCAATAAGCTAATGAGTTCTGCCATGTTTATTCCTTCAGTAGCTCTTCACCCTTCCCCACTACTCTACTCCATGCAACCAGTGTCCAGCTTGAGGTCTCAGGAATGTCCATCTAGTTCACTGCAGCAACCTGCATCCTCCAGTGCCTGGCCAGATTACCCTCCTCCATCTTGCTGCTCTGAACAGCCAAACTCACTTTGCCTCTGCTTAAAACTCTGCATCAGGTCCTCCTTATAATCACAAACCACTCAAACTCTTTGGAATACATGCCTTTCTTCATCATTAGCCCCTACAATGCTTGGCCCTGGGCATATATAGATGGACAAAACCAAGGATGGGGAAGAGACCCAGATAAAGACTTCATTGCAATAAAACTAAGCAAAGGGTGAGTAGTGGTTGGTGTTGCAAGAGACTGACAGGAAGCAGAGTTACTAGATTGCTAATGTGGTTTAGGGACAGAGAACTCTTCCCCTAAGGAAGGAGCCCTCTTGCTGGCAGCAGGCAGATGAGCTAAGGGAAGAGAGGAGGGAGGACAGTATAGCCCAGGAACAACCAGACTTGGGTGCTCTTGGTGTAAGCCTTCCCACCGGCTGCCCCTTCTGTCAGAACACTTGCTGGTTCCCTTCCTGGACCTGACCGTCCCTGGGAAGCCTCATGTGACTAATCCCCCTTCCTTTGTCTAGAACACCAGGCCCACTTTCACCTGGGCCTTGCCCTTTACTCAGGCAATTCCCATGTTCACATCATGAGGTTATTTCTCAAGAGTGAGTGCACTCTGCCTCCTCACCTCCTCACAGGGGCATGGCTGTGCTCCGTTCACACCCAACCTGGGCCCCAGGCACATGTCAAACTGCAGGAATGACAGTTCCTACCCGCATGTGATCACCATGAGTGTCCACTGAAATCACGGATGTGAAAATGTCTTATAAACTCAAGGCACAGTCTTGACTCTATTATTGCTGGGATGCTGAATTCAGTTTTGAAAGTTTAAAAGAGACCACCTTGAATTACCTAAATATGTAATCTAATATATTCTCTAAAGCATGAAAACCAGAAACAGAGATATGGTGAGAATTTAGTGGGGATATATATATATATATGTATATATATATATGTATATGAGCTCATATATATATATATGAGCAAATGTTCCCAAATACAATTCTAGTACCAAGACAAGCATGTCATTAAGTCTTCACCTGTTCACAGCAGATCTGTTCGTGTAATGGTACCAACCCACCCACTTCTTTTAAATTGATGTTAGGTTTTTTAAAAATGATCTGTATTAGCAAAATAGTAATTGACCATTCAATTATTTTTTTAAAAATCGGAAATATACAAAAGTTGTATTCACCATTTTAGGGCACTTTATTTTTTGGAGTGTTTTGTGTGTGTGTGTGTTTTTTTCCCATTGAGTTTTTTGTTAAGTGTTGAAGAAACCCCAAGGGAAATAAATGCAGCTGGAAGCATTGGTCTGTTTGCTCAAGCAATTTGTGGGGCTGGGAGGAGAGGAGAAAACAATGATTTATTGGCTGGAATGCACATCCTTTCTAAGAGATGCCTCCATGCCCTGAACACCGTCCCTACAAACTCTGGTCCACTTCCAGTGGCCAAACACTCACTAACTCCTGAGGGAGCCAGGCCATGTTTGAATGGCTAAGGGTCTTAGATCATCTTCCTTAAACCATGCCTGAATGGTCCTCACTTCATTCTACGTATTGATCCAAATTACCTGTATGGAATCCCAGAGAACATTTTTAATTTCTTCCTGATGGATGTTACTCAGTTATTAGAAGTCGGTCATCTTGCTTCTTTTCATTTCTGAGGTAATCTGCTTGGAATCCCAGGAAATACATTTGTGTGAATCAAGATGATTGCTTTCTTAGTCTTGGTGGCTCTCATCTACCCTACCTCAAGGTCCTGGTGGCTCTGTACAGATTCCCTGTGATGGTGCATTAGCTCCTCAGGCTACAAATGCCTGTTACAGACCCATGCGGCTGGGGTGGAGTCCCTTCTTTTTGTTCGGCATATCTTGCCTGATTTCAGCCTCTGTCCACCCAGCTTCAGTTTCTGATGCATCATTTCTATACCTGATTGAGGCACCACTTTTGGATGCTAATTTGTTCAGGTCTTCTAGGCTCTCTGAGATGATTTGGGGGGGCAGGTAACTTATGAAGTATGCACTTTCAAGAAAGCCTGCACAGAAACAAGGTAAGCAGGACAGAAGTGGGGAGAAGCCAAATAGCAGTAAAGCTTCAGTGAAACCCTGCCCTGATCTGGGTCTTTCAGGGGACTCCGGAATGTCAGTTACACCACACGGATCTTGTCCCACTTGGCTCAGGGGACGAAGGCATCCTGCTGGAAGGCTCTGATGTCATAAACGTTGATTTACAGGTTGTTCAGATACAGTAGCTCCAGTAGCACAAGGACAGTTGAATAAAAGGGAGGGTGCCTTTTGGAGAGGAGTGTGCGGAAGCCACGAGTTGTGGCCGGAGGGGCTGGGCAGAGCGTTGGCCGTCTTGGCTACAGCTTCCCCTTAGTTTCCTGCTCTGTGGTCCTGCCCCTTCCCTCCTAACTTACGACTGAGCGGAGGAGTCCAGCCTGAGTCTGACCCCCTGCCCTCCCTCATCCAGGTAAGCAGGTGGTAGTGTTCTGAGCATGCTCCCGCATGCTGATTGCTTTCCATAAGCATGCGGTCTTTAAGCTGGCCTGGGCTCCAGGTGCACTTTGAGCAGGTGAGGAGAATGGCCACACCTTTTGTTCTCCATCCATTATTATAACTAAATTGGAATCATGGGCATTTTTTGGAGAGAGGAGTTTCAAGTGCCTTCTATTCACCTTATTGGTGAGGAAGAGCTCCCCTGCCTTTATAGTACATGTAGCCAAACCCAGGGTTAGTGCACAGATAAGACTAAGAGCTTATTATCAGTTACATATACTCAGAGCCCAGGGGTCATTCCGTGCAGGGCCACATAGAGCTTGTCCTCGGGAAGCAGATGATCCAGCAGGGGCTGTGGGAGACCCTGGGGGTGGTGATGAGTGAGCGGGCCAGGCTCCTGTGGGAGGATGTGATTGACTTGTTGGAGATGAATGAAGCTTGTTAGGTTGGAGCCTGGGTGGGGCACAGCTGGTCGGTCAGGATAATAAAGTGAACTAGTCGGTGGGGATGTGGAGCTTCTCCTGCTAGGTGGGGGCACATCTAGGGAGAGTGGGGGAGCTCACAGTTAGGCCTTTGGGACCCTGTGAGATTCCAAGATGTCAAGGCAGCAGTACATGTAACTTTAGGCCTTATAATACTGGTAGGAGGCTCATTTGAGATTACTGTTTTCTTTATTATTATTATTATTATTATTATTATTATTTAAATTCAAGTTAGTTAACATACAGCATAGTCTTGGCTTCAGTAGTAGAACCCAGTGATTTATCACTTACACTTGACACCTGGTGCTCATCCCCACAACTGCCTCCTTAATGCCCATCACCCATCTAGCCCATCTCTGCACCCACTTCCCCTTCAGCAACCCTCAGTTTGTTCTCTGTATTTAAGAGTCTCTCTCTCTCTTTTTAAATGTTTTTTAAATTTATTTTTGAGAGAGAGAGAGAGGAAGAGAGAGAGAGAGTGAGGGGCAGAGAGAGAGGGAGATACAGAATCTGAAGCAGGCTCCAGGCTCTGAACTGTCAGCACAGAGTCTGATGTGGAGCTTGAACTCATGAACTGTGAGATCATGTCCTGAGCCAAAGTTGGATGCTCAATTGACTGAGCCAGCCAAATGTCCCTTTAAGAGTCTCTTATGGTTTGCCTCTCTCTCTGTTTTTATTATTCTTCTTCCCCTTCTCCTATGTTTATCTGCTGAGTTTCTCAAATTCCACATGTGAATTAAATTATACGATATCTGTCTTTCTCTGACTTACTTATTCAGCTTGGCATGATACCCTTCAGTTCCATCTATGTAGTTGCAAATGGCAAGATTTCATTCTTTTCGATCACTGAGTAGTATTTATATATATATCCAGTATATCCATATATATCCAGTATATCCATATCTATCTATCTGTCTATCTGTCTATCTTTCTATCTATCTATCTACATCACATATTCTTTATCCATTCATCAGTTGATAGACTTTGGGGCTCTCTCCATACTTTGGCTATTGTCAATAGTGCTATAAACATTGGGGTGTACATGCTCCTTCGAATCAGCATTTTTGTATCTTTTGGGTAAATACCTAGTAGTGCAATTTCCGGGTGGTAAGGTAGTTCTATTTTTAATTTTCTGAGGAACCTCCATACTGCTTTCCAGAGTGGCTGCACCAGTTTGCCTTCCCACCAGCAGTGCAAAAGGGTTCCCCATTCTCTGCACCCTTGCCAACATCTATTGTTTCCTGAGTTGTTAAGAGAGATTTCTGTTTTCTAAAGCATCTGAATATTTGACCGCACATGCTGCTGGCCTAACATCTGCATATCGGGGTGCCCATCAGTGAAGCCATGTAGGGGGCATGCGTGAGAGTTTGTCTTGAGGCATGTGGATGACAGGCAAAGGGGCAAGCAGCAAGAACAGGGAAGAAGGTGGCTGGGCCCAGACAAATCTCTCCCTGGAATGAAGAGCACTGTGACTGCTTCAGTCCTCACACTCTTAGTCTTAGGGAACCCAGTGGCCGGCCTTTCCTGAGGACCCAGGATGGACCAAGAGGCCCCACAGGCACCAAGACAGTGGTCACTCATTGGGTGCAAAAGTCCATCTTTATCAATAAGACAGCCCTGGAAGCACAATGCAAATTTCATTATTGGTACCCCAGGCTAGCTGAAATGCTTGGGTGAATCCTTAAGGATTCTTAGGCCTGATTTGTGGTTTCGCGGCTGTGGAGGACAGGGGCAGGGAGTCGGATTGGTTTTCTCAGCATTAGCCCCATGGAGAAACGTTCACAAAACACATCATCGTCTTGTGTATTTTTTTAAGATGCAAAGTATAATACGTAAAGAAAGCCTCAATCCGTGGGAGACATGGAACCAGAGTGAAGTAAATCATGCTCCATGCCAGGCGAGTGCATTCCCAGCCCTGGTTAATGAGCTCTGCCTGGCAGACATCTCGGGCGCCAGTGGATGGCTGGCGTGAAGGCCAAGGGCGGCTCGCTGGCAGGCAGTTTCCTCCATTTCTCTCCCCGATGCTGATTCTCCAAGGTTTGCTTGGCCTCCTATTTTCAAGTTTATTGAGGTCTCGTTGACAAATATGATGGTGTCATATGTGCATCCACGGTATGCCCCCATCTAGTTAATCACCACACTCATCACCTCGCTTTTAAAAATTTACTTGGTTGATTGATTTTGGTGAGAACATTTGAGCTCTCCTTTCTCAGCAGCAAATTTCAGTTATACCGTACAGTGTGGTCAGCTCTTGTCATCACGTGATTTATCCTCAGACCTTATTCATCTTTTACCTCTAGGTTCATGCTTTTCACCAACCTCTCCCTATTTCTTCTAAAACTTTTGTTTTAAGTTTTTTAAATTTATTTTTGAGAGAGAGATAGAGAACAAGCAGGGGAGGAGAGAGAGACAGAGACAGAGACAGAGAGAATCCCAAGCAGGCTCCACGCCACCAGCACAGAGCCTAATGCGAGGCTCAATCTCATGAACCTTGAGATGATGACCTGAGCCCAAAACAAGAATTGGATGCTTACCCGACTGAACCACCCATGTGCCCCCATCTGGTTTTGCTTGTTTCTAAGAAAAAAAAATTAAGGAGGCTCCATACCCAACATGGGGCTTGAGCTCACAACCCTCAGGTCAAGAGTCACATGCTGTACTGACTGAGCCAGCCAGACACCCCTGCTTATTTGTTTTTAATTTCCGATAATCCCTTGAAACCTCCTTAGGACCATGTTGTGCGATGGAAGATTAACTTGATTTACAGAAACCAAAGAGTCTGGTTTGTGTTGTGAAAGGAGATCTGGCCTAAAGAACGGGGAACAGTGTGATGCCGAGAAGGACAAGCATTACTTTGGGGTCACAGTCACAGCATGGGGAACCATGTGCGGTGGGAAAAATGGCTTTTTTGTTGGATGGTCTGGGTTGCATCCTGACTCGCTTTCTCACTACTCTGTTACAAGTGCATTAACTCTTTGCTCCTCAACCTTCCTTCCTTCCGTGATGGGGACAATAAGAAGAGCCATGTCACATCGGGGGAAGGGGCGGTTAACAATAAATTAGGAAATGTATGTGACCCTGCAGACAACAAAGCCCTATTCTATGTAAAGGTCGCTTGTTGTTAACATTTCTGGGCCTCAGTTTCCTTACTTGTCAGATATTGGGCCAATTCTTGAGGTTGCTTTCAATTCTAAGATGGCCAGCTTACTAAGGGGGGCAGTGTGGCCCTATTCTTTTACAGTGCACCTGTGGTGGCCCCGATAGCTTGCAATGCATTACATCGAGAAGAGTAAAGAATCAAGCAGATAGTGCATGCCCTCAGAGTGGCTCACGAAATAGAGAAGACGATGGGCATATGAACAAATGAGCCCCAGCAGGAGTTGATGGCTGAAAGCAGGACGTGGGAACCCAGGACCCACTGAACCCACGACCACCTTGTCTCAAAGATCCTTATAGGAACTAGCTCTAAAGTCTTTGACCTCCATATCTCAGACTGGCATGCAGGGGTTGTGGGGACCCAGTTTTTAAATCCCCCATGGGTAGCATTGTGAGATGTAGGAGTCACACAACAGAAGGATGTGGGTCTCTCTCAATGTTTGTTTGTTTGTTTAGAGAAAGAGAGCCCGTGGGCATGCACGAGTAGGAGAAGGGCAGAGAGAGAGGAAGAGAGAGAATCTCAAGCAGGCTCCACACTGTCAGTGCAGAGCCCGATTCAGGGCTCCAACCCATGAACCTTGAGATCATAACCTGAGCTGAAATCAAGAGTTGGACACTTAACCAACCGAGCTCCCCAGATGCCCCCAGGATGTGGGTCTTTTGATCCCTGTTCTGTCAGTGGTGCTGTGCTCACTCAGCCTCCCAGGCACATGGGAAGGCTGAGTGTCTTATTCAGAGTCACAGACTTGGGAGGTATTTTGGAGTCGGGCACATAGGTTCTCAGGGGACATCTGGTCCATGGTGGGAAGTGGAAGCCCTGGGAAAGAGAGCTCTTATTTTGCTATCATGAAATGTGTTTTCTCCAAGCCTTTTCCCTCCCCTGCCTTGTCTAACACAGGGTCCCAATCTTCACTGCACCCCAGCATCGTAAGGAGAGTGGTCAAATGTCTCTGCTGCATCCTTGCCCAGTTGAGTCAGGATCTGTGAGGGTGGGTTCAGGGAATCAGTATTCCACGTGCTCCCTGAGGAGACTCCGGCATGCAGAGGTGAGAGCTCTTAGCCTAAGACTTCTCATCAGCTCCTGCCTTCACCCATGTTGATCAGTTGTGAGCACCCCATCTTGTCGCTGCAGATCCAAGCAGCTGTACTTCCTAAGTCAGAGCTGACTAAGGCAAGTTCACCTCAGGGGCTGGGGTCCACGATGGATCTTACTGCCCTAATCTAGCATCTGAGGCAACCCAAGCCCACCTTGCCTTGATCTCCTGTGACTCTCTCTTTCCTCACTCTGCTCCTGTCTAGAGGCCTTGTTTGGTTCATCCGATACACCAAACCCATTCCTACCTAAGGATCCTGGAATGGGTCCCTTTGGTTGGGAGTCTCTTCCCTGTGAGAGTTGATGTTGGCTCCTTTTCAGCTCTTCAGAACTCAGTTACACTCATCTTCTTCACCCTTTCTCCACGATGCCCTCAGCCCCAGACACTATCAGTCAGAATCGTCTGTTTTATATTTCCCATAGCACTGATTGCTCACTGAAATGAGGTGCCTACTTGGTGACGGTCCATCTCATTCCACAAGAATGTGTGCTTGCTGAGAACAGGGCTTGTTCTCTGTGTCATGGGTGAGCTCTGGGGTGAGGAAATTGCCTCTTGTAGGCCTTCATAAATATTTACAACTGATTGGCTTACCTTCACAGTTATGGTTGACCTGTCTCCCTTTTTATCTATTTCTGTGTTTTCCATCCCCTCCCCCCCAGCGTTATACGCACAATGGGTGGACATTCACTGGTTTGGTGGGATCTACATAAATTTGGACATCAAGGGATGGTCCCAGAAAGCATTAAGTAGAGAGAATCTCCCCCTCACAGAAGCAACATAGCTCTTGAAAACATTTTCCCCCTTTCTGCTGCATTATCACCAAGTTTGGTGGAAAAATAATTCTGGAACAAAATGTTACAGTTGTGAGTTGTTTGTATGCTCTGTTACATTTCCTTCCTTGAGGGGATTTATTAACTTAAAATGGGAACTCTTCCTTGTGAAAAGTATTTAAATTTGCTTTTCAAGATGCCCTGGACTACAGCATGTAGATCAGTCATAACCAGGCCCTCTCCTCTCTCCAATCCCTCAGCCCTGGGGCCTTTCTCTCAGGCACAGGCATGAGGTGCTCCTCAGAGCCCTGGGCCTGAGTTTAAAGCTTGAGCCATCTCAGCACAAAATAAAAAAGGATATAAATGAAAGGGATGGAAACAAATTTTTCCAAGCCCTAAACCTGGACGTGACCACAAGGAATGAAGGCAGAGCCACCTCAGGCCTGGACCAGAGCACAGAAGAGCATCTGATCACATGCAGGATCAATCACATCCCCTTTCTGGGGCGGGCTCTCATCCGCAGACGCAGCCCGAACTTTGACCATTTCGTCTCCGTCTTGTCATTACTTGGATAATCCCCTTTCCTATCCATTCTTTCATGTGACCTTCAAAAATTGGCCAGCAGGCTGGTTCTGATATAATGGTTTCTTGCTTTGGCGAAAGGAAACTGGGACGCAGGGCACCTAGGTGATCTGCCTGGAGTCACGCATGTGACTCCCGGTCCAGGGACCGGACAATGCCACTTCATCCATGAGCCGTGGCTCAGACCACATTCTCGTGCATTTGCTGGGTCCGTGGGGAACCATGTTTGGGCAAAGGAAGGCAGTGAGTCACAACAACTGAGATTCACAACCACTAGGTCAGCTTCTCACCCTGTGCCTCAACAGCTCTGGGCAAATCCTTTCCCCTTCCTAGTGGGCAGGTCTTTGGTCTGGAAGCCATGGATGCCTCCTTTTGTGGTGGTGGTGGTGGAGAGGGGAAGCTGGATGTGATCCCTTTGCTTCTCTTCCCATCTTGTCTGAGGCAGAGTAGGGCTTCTCTGACTTTAGGACTGACAAGATTACAGGGGCCTGCTCAGCTCAGATGTCTTCTTTTCTCTTTAGAGGGCAATGTGCATGCAGAGACATGAGGCTGGAGGGCTCTTGGGGGCTCTGTACCTCCATGTAGTGGGAAGGCTGCTCTGGGCCACCACTGACTGGGACCCGGAGACAAGCTGGCCTCCCTCTGCAGTTCATTTAACAGGCCCATTTGGCCCTTACCCTCGGCTGATATTTTGGCCTCCATCGCCTTGCCATTAGTCCAATTTTTCATTTTGCTGAGAATCTGAATAGGAGAGAGGAGAGCAGTTTATTATTGCTCTGGTCCTGGCCCCCGAGACCCACAACCCAATCCCCACTTGACTAAGTCTGGACTTGTTCTTCTACTTCTGACCTTAAGAAAGACTTTCCATCTCCTTCACAGGGTCTTCAAGGGGACCGGACAATGCCACCTCATCCGTCACTTCTTCTGTGTTTCATAACCCTTGCTGACACGTTCTCCTTCTGGAGCTAACCTACATTCCACATGCTGCCATTTATTAAGCCCATTCCCTCCAGGCTCATGGCACCCGGCCTTGTGCAAGGAAAGATGAATCGTTCAGAGTCCCTCTCTCCTCTCCTGCAAAGTCACCCTCTGCCTGGTATTATTATTTAGAGAGATCTCCAGAAGTGCCTCATTTGTTGGGTTGTCTTTCCCAAGCACAGCTGAATCTCGGGTTTATAGACTGCCAGAACTAGAAAAGTATACCAGATCCCTGATCCAGATTATCTTGATGTCCCCCTAAGGCCCTGAGCACTTAAAGATGCCATAGGTCAGCTCCATCCATTCCTTTGCCTGGTGTGGCCAGAAGCACAGACAAGCTGCCCCATATTAGAGACACACATAGTTTAGATACCCTCAGCCCCTGTCTTTGATTATGAGCCAAACTTTCCCAGATCTAACCACACCAATCACATCACCGAATGTTTCACGGACCCTTGTAATGGTCTGGTGAGCTGCTCCTAGAGCTGGGCCCTGCATTCAGCTCAAAGCCAGGTTCAGGTCTTGATTTTGTTTGCTCCTCCACTGACCAGAGTCCTCTGCTTTGGGATCAGGTTATTCTTTCCTCCCTCATTATCGCTCACCGGATCAGTCAGGATGGGCTGAGTCGTGGTGCAGTGATAGCAACCACACAACCTCAGTGTCCTTACACACGTCACCATGGTCATGCAGGGCCAGCTGATAGGACAGCCACCACCTCAAATATTGTGAGTGTCATGCCAGAGGGAAAAAGACATTGGGACCAATTGTGTGCAAGCCCTTAAACCTCATGACTAGAAGTGACTCATGTCACGTTTGCTCACATCCTATGGCCAAAGCAGGTCACATGGACATACTAACTTCCCTGTGGTGGGGAGAATAATCCCCCCACGTATCTGCAAGCAGAGAGCTAGACACGTGTGGTAGACAGCATTGGTGATTCTTGGTGCACAAGCTCTGCCCTTTCCAGAAGGAGAGCAGCCCTACAAGCCATCTCTTGAAGGAAGGAAACCATCCAGGCACATGTTCTAATTTACTCAATTTAAAGGGACTAAACTTTGACCCAGTTAGGGAAGGTGGTTTTCCCAAGATCACAGTGAGCCAGTGGTGCATTATAACTAGAGGCCAGGCATGCCGGTATGTTTATTTATTTTTTTCTTTTTTGAACCACCATGTCATGTAGACAATATTGTTTTGTTGAGTTATCCATGTATCCACTTGGGAATCTGAATCAATAAAATTGTTACTAATTTTAACATAAATGGCTGGGGAGTAGTGATGCTATGGTTAAGTATTAACAAGGGAACAATTTAATTTAATAACCCCCTGGGCTTGTAAAATGAAAGAGAAGATGGCTTTCTTCATGGGAACACCTGCCTGCCTCTAAACAGCAATGGTTCAGGGGGTCTGGGGGGCTCAGTCGGTTGACCATCTGACTTTGGCTCAGGTCATGATCCTGCAGTCTGTGAGTTCGAGCCCTGTGTGGGGCTCTGGGCTGACAGCTTAGAGCCTGGAGCCTATTTCAGAGTTTGTGTCTCCCTCTCTCTTTGTCTCTTCCTGCTTGCATTCTCACTCTCTCCTTCTCTCAAAAATAAATAAACATTAAAAATTAAAAAAAAAAAAAAACCAGCAAAGCTTCCTGTCCCTGCAGAATGCCCTGCCTTATTTCCTGAGCCGTGTAAACTGAGCACTTGCTTGTAGTTCAGTGCAATGCTAAGACTAAGACTGGGATGTGGCTGTACAATTAAATTGGACAATAATAACAATGGCATTGAAAGTCTCCTCAATGTCATGGGCTGTGCTACTTGCTATATTTTCTTTGATTGATTTAATCTCTATGCTAATTTGGCAGGTAGAGATTGGTAGCCACACTTTATAGTTGAAAATATTGGTATCACGAACGTTAACTAGTAAAACTAGTGATTAGAGAAAACAACCTTTATCATTATCACCGTATCCATTTATTGGGTCAAAAATCCCAGATTGAAATGATGTGGTCGCTTATTATCATTATTACCATGATTTTTAAATAGGCTTCATGCCCAGCGCAGAGCCCTATGTGGGGCTTGAACTCACAACCCTGAGATCAAGACCAGAGTTGAGATCAAGAGTCAGATTCTTGATCAACTGAGCCACCCAGGCATCCCTGTTTATTACTTTTGATCAGTGACATGTGCCTCCTATGGGTGCAGATTTCAGCTGTGCCTCGTCACCACCATATCCATAGAGGCCAACACTGTGCCTGCCATTTTACAGATATTCCACAAAGAAGTTTTAATTATTACAGGGCCAGGCTGCCTGGCTGTGAATTCAATTTGAATACTGCCCCCTGTCCTTTTGTTTTATGAGCTGGGTTTGACCCTCTACCATCTCCTTTCCTCCACAAGCCCCATCCATTTCTTTGGAGTATCTTGGGCGTTTGCACACTAAATATCTTCATTTTCATATTTTTATATCTCTCTCCCTTGTTCTTGTCCTTATTCTTGTCCTCTTTCACTCTCTCTCCCTTTCCATATGCTTTTTTTCTGTGTTTGCTCTTTCTTTATTTTAATTATCAAGATATAGAAGTACCAGCTCCCAAACTCGCATCTGAAGAGTGGCTCATCACTGGGTCATTTCATTCCGAAATGAGCATGCACACCTCAAGTGCATACCAGAGCTCAGTGTTTGATGTGGCATCATGCAAGCTCATTTAGTACCTCTGCTCATTAGTGCACTGAACATCCCTTTAATTATTTCATTCATCCCACCTGAATTTAGTAATTTAGCTGTGAAACATCGTGACGTGACCTCGCATAGCCAGGCCATCCTGAGCACTGCCCCAGCCTACAATCAACTTTGAGTCTCAGTTCTCTATTGTCTTATCCATTTTGCAGCAATGCCGACAATGAGTGAGTCTGTCAAGTGCCTACTGAGTGTCTGCTAAGTGCCAGGCATTGTGCTGGTCACAGTGATGCAATAAGTAGGACAAACGCCTTCCAGCACAAAGCTCGCAAATTATTGGGGGAGAAAGACACAAAAGCAGAAAACCACTGTATTTAGGTAACAAAGGTGATGGTGTGTCTGGGACAGTGGGTGTGCAGAGGAAGACCCATGATTCAGTCTCGGTGGCTGCAGTAGAGAAACTGTAAGGTGGCCCCCAATTACACCCACCTCTGGCACTCATGTTGTCATGTAGTCGCTTCTAACAAGAGGACCTGTGACTCCCTCATGTCCAGTAGAAAATGGCAACAGTGGCTAATGCCGCTTGATTATTTTACGTCAGAGTGCAATGTTCCTCTTGTGGTCCGACCTTCCCTTGCTGGGTTTGGTGAAGCAAGTGGCTGTGTGAACGCCCCTAAAGAGAGGCCCACGTATGAAGGAATCAAGGGAGCCTCGAGCCAAGAGCCATAGAGAAATTGAGGACTTCAGCTCAACACTCTGCAAGGACATAGATTCAGCCAACAACTGCATGAGAATCTAGAAGCACAGAGTCTTCCCTGGTTAGTTTTGGGAATAAGATTCAGGCCTGGCTGATACTTTGGGGGCAGCTTTGTGGAAAACACAGCCTAGCGATGCCTGGGCTCCTGACCCACAGAACCGGGAAGATAGCACACATGAGTGGTTTAAGCCCCTGAGCATTCATGCAGCGGTAGAGGACCGTCACAGAGCTGGAGGAAATCTGGGAGGAAGTGTGGCCTGTGCTGTGCCCTAAAGAATGAGCAGGAGGTAACTGGGTTGCATAAGGAGTGGGCTGCTGAGAGGCAGGCACAGGAAATGGAGGCATAGCATGGATGGGATTTGGGGGTGAAGAAAAGGCCTGGGCTGTCAGTACCCCTAATAGGTAGAACCCTAAGAAAATACTGACATTCAGTATGCGTTGATTTGCACCAAATGCCAATTTCACCAGGTTTGACCTATTGGAAGCAGCCTGGCAAAGGAGGTCCTGTGAACACTGACTTTGACTCCTCTAATGTGTGGTTAAGAGATAAAAAAAAATTAAAGTGGGGTGCTCGGCAGTTCAGGTCGTGATCTTACAGTTCGTGAGCTGGAGTCCTGCATGAGGCTCTCTCCCTCTCTCTCTGCCCCTCCCTTGCTAGTTCTCTCTCTCTCAAAATAAATAAATAAACTAAAAAAATAATAAATAAGATGATCCGTCTCTGTGAAATCCTCCCCATCTCCTTGAATTGATTTAAAATGTCAGAGTTTCTTCTCCAGGAAATATTTGAGCTCCGCAGATGAGCGCTTCACAGGGTCAGGGCAAGGGAGGATCAAGGATCATGGAGTGCTCCCCATCCCTGAGCCCAGTGCCAGCTGGAAAGGCATCCATTGCACGTGGCAAAAAAGATGGTAGCTTAGGGAGGTTAGTTCGTATGCAGGGCTTGAGGTGGGAGCAATCTCGATTTCTATCACCCTATTACAAACCCGACTTGTCTATACCCCTGCATGCCCGTAGCCTCTGCACCTGGGTCACGTGGTCGCTCCCCTGTGGGTGCAGCCCCAGGCTGCTCTGCGTACTCCTTCTGAACGTTACTCACCAACCACTTCAACTGCTCCCTGGTTCTGGGTCTCATCTCCCACCTTGTGCTACAGGTGCTGACATCTGACAGGCAGACTTGCGCGCCCCAACCCTGCAGTTTACTGAAACCCAGGTCATGGCCACTCTGCCTCATGCTAGTGATTAACCACATGGCTTCTTCCTGCAAATTCCTTCATCGTTGGCTTCCGAGCCTGCGCCACCCCTTGATCTGTTGCTTGCCTCTGATTGGCCTTTCGCTCTCTCCTTCCCCTGTCCCTTCTCCTCTTTCCCCGTTCTGTCCCGAAATTAAATGTGGATACTTCCGAGTCTGTCCTTCCTGCTGCATGTTCAGGGTGGGCGTGCTCCCCTTTCCTCCTGGATCTAGCCTCCGTTGTAGGCGGGTGGTCATCAGATCTGCGTTTGCAGCCCTGACCCCTGTGGACCAGCCACTCCAGCCTCATCACTAACACACATACGGGATTGGCTTCCCAAAAACACGGGTGATGGCTCTCCCTCTGACTGCGATTCATACCAAAGCCTCGGATGCCTTCCCCTCCCCCCCCACCTCCAAACTTGATCGTGCCTGCTCATCCTTCAAGGCTCGGGTCAGGCTTTGGCTCCTCCTGGCAGCATCACAAGCATCTAACAGGGAGCAGATCACCCCCACTTTCCCACCCGTGTTCCCACTCGGATGGCATTGCCTGTCTCTGTGGCTGCCTCTCACTTGTCTGTAAGCCTCTGGAAGGCACCAGTGTTCTCGTCCTTTGCCCTTGACCCAGAGACTATCGCTGGGCAATTCATTCACTGGAAAAGTAAAACAGGGCACCCGCTCTTTGTCAGCTGCATCCTGGGCACTGGGGATGCCGGATGAATAGGCGTAACAAATCCAACCCTCCGAGAGCTCACAGTGCAGCGGGGATTCAACGCAAAGCCTACAACGCCCTGGGACTCGTGTTCAGAATGGGGTACCCTGCGGCTTTGGGGAAGTGCTGCTTAATTCAGGCAGGGTGGTTGGGGAAGGATCCCCAAAGCTGAGGCCTGGTGGAGGGATGGGTGTTAGCTCTTCAATGCCCATGGGCTGAAGGCTGGGGACAGTCCGGGGAGCAGCGGTGGAATGGTGCAGAGCCGAGAGGGTGTGTCACTCCCCATGAACAGTGACAGTGGCTCCTGGGGCCTGATCTGAAGCTGGAAGTATGATCTGTAGGGAGAGGAGACCGGAGAGGATTTAGGGTCCCTGGGGGTAGCAAGGGAGGTCGGAGAGGCTCCCAAACACCCAGGAATGACAGGAGGAGCCTTGCAGCAGCTCAGTGAGAGGCGATGGTGCAGAGAGCTTTCCAGCTGAAACTGTGTCGCTCTGCATTTGGCAACGTGCTAGCAGATGACAGATGGCAGAGACTGATGGCAAACTCAGGCCTCCCTCGACTCCAAAAGGTTGGGATGCAGGACCAGTCAACACTTCCGATGGACGGCTGCAACTGAGACACATAGGCATCTGGTTCCGACTACAGCCAGCCTATGGTTTCTCTGCTTCACAGAGGCTGCAGCAAAGTTTTAATTCATCACGATGCTACTGGGGCTCCCTGCAGCTGGAAGGTACTTCCGTGTGGGTTTGAGTGACCGCATTGACTGCAGGTTTTTGCCGGCTTCCAGGGACAGAACGAGAACAGATGTCCCTGCTTTGCTTTTCTCAGTTCGCCTTGATCAGAAGCAATCAAGGTGTTGGGGCCGCTGCTGGGATCTGTGGGGAAATCAAGCTTCCGCCGGCCCGAGCGCTGTCTGAGCCAGGAGCACGAGCATTACTGGAGGCGGCCTGCCTCCCAGCTGGCCCAGATGCAGCCTTCCTAAGGCAGGTAATAAAGGCAGACTCAGCAGGACAATTTAGAAGTAAATTTGTCTGTTTCTGGAAGCATGGGAAAGAACCAAGAGAAATGATATTTATGTTAGATGTTACCTTTCCCCCTGTTTTCCTTCAAAAGTCCTGATGATTTCTTTTTGTGTGGCTGTCTGGGGATGTATTTCCAGCCTCCCTTCCCCAGCACAACGCGGCTTTGTGGATTGGTAACAAATGCAGGGAGGTGTAGAGGAGGGGCCACAAGCAGGAAATGGCTTTTCTCCCACTCTGGGAAGAATACCCTTATACTTATCCTGCCTGCTCACCTTTCTGACATCATCTCTTCTATCCCCAACTCTAAGCTAACTTTATACCCTTTGGCTCCCTAGCCCTTGGCTCTTGCTCTTCCTTCTGCTTGGAGTGTTTTTCTCCTGAACTTGTGCATGGAGGACTCCTGTTCATTTTCATATCACAGACAGAATTGACTTCTCTTCAAGGACACTTTCCTTGATTGTGAAAGTTAATTTGATATATGAACTTGGCGGGCCCAAATATGTGGTCAAGTGTTGTCCTGGATGTGTGTCGAGGCTGTATTTTGTGGATTAGATTAACATTTAAATTGGTGGACTTTGAGTAAGGTAGATAGCCTTCTGTAGTGTGGGTGGGCCTCATCTAATCAGTTGAAGGTTTTACTAGAACAAAGACTACCCTCTGCAGAGCAAGAGGGAATTTTGTCAGTCAACAACCTTGAGACTTGAACCGTGACAACAGTTCTTCCCTTCTTCCCTGAGTCGTCAGCCTACCAGCCCACCCTGAAGCTTTGGGACTTCCTAACTACCATAAGTATGTGAACCACTGCCTTAGAAGAAATCTCTTTCTCTTTCTATTTATATACACACACACGTACATATATACATAAAAACGCATACACATATAATCACACCCATATATACACATATATGTACATATGAACACACACAAACATATGTGTACACACATACACATAGATGTACATATACACTTATGCACACATATATGTACACATATACATGTGCACACATACACATACATACATATACACACACATACACATACGCATATATACATATACACACATATACATATATACATATACACATACACATACATGCACACATATCCATATATACATACATGCATATATACACACATACATACACACATGCACACATCCTACTGGCACTGGTTCTTTTCTGAAGAACCCTGATCAACACACTGATCATCCCACCTAAAGTCTTGCCACCAGTTGCTCTGCTTGATCCTTGCCCTGTTTCCGTGTCACAAGATTTGTCACCACTTCCAATTATCTTGTTTATTTATCTGTTTCCTCATTTACTGCCTCTTTCCCCCAATAGAAGGTACTCTCCCAAAGGTCAGGCAGCTTACGTATCCTGTGGGTGGTTCTAACCCCAGAACCTAGCACAATCTTTGGGACATGAAAGATACTGAGTAAATAGTAAACTGAGATGGATGAAAGTCTTTTGTGTGAAAAGCAAGCTATCAGGCAAAAGCTTCCACGCAAGTGTTCACAGTGGCGTTGTTTCTAAGAGCCCCAAAGTGGAGACGGCCCAACATGTCCATTAGCTGAGGAATGGATAAACACCTGCGGTATATCCATGCAATGGAACATTATTCTGATATAAAAAAGAATGAAGTCGATGCATGCTACAATGTGGTTGCAGCTTGAGCACATTATGCTAAGTCAAAGTGTATGTGTGATTACACACACACAGTAGTGTGATTACATTTACATAGTAAACAGTGTGTGACTACATTTAAATGAAATGTTCAGAATTGGCACAACCATAGAAACAGGAAATAAACTGGTGGTTGTCTGGGGCTGGAGGGAAGGGGGACACAATAATGCTAAGTGTTAAGGGGCACAAGACTTCATTTGGGGGTGATGAGAAGGTTCTGGAATTAGATAGTGCAAATAGTTGTGCAACACTGTGAATGTACTCAAGATCACTGAAATTGTGTACTTTAAAGTGATGAATTTTATGTCATGTGAACTTTACATCAATTAAAATAAAGCGTGTAGGTATCTATTCTCTCATTCAATCAAGACGTCCACCTTGTGGGTGGACCCAGCATTTAATACTAAGTAGAGGCTGGAAATGATGATTCTTGAGCCCAAAGCTGGTTCACAGTGAGTATTTAAAAAAGCAGATGGAACCATGTGCATAGAGGAAGACAGTACTTCTACTGAGAAGAGGAAACAGAAAGTTAATTCATGCTGATAAACTGTGATTAGGTACACAATACACCACCTTATTTATTCTATGTGTGCATGTGCCCGGGGGTGGGGGTTGACCTTGACCCCTGGGGTTATGTGTGAAGAGAGAATGGGGAGGAAGGGCTTACTTGGATGGTTTGAATTTCATAATTACAACACAGTCTTTATGTATCACTTATGCATGAATAAATGAATAAGAAATAATTTAAAGTCAGTAATTAGACGCAGATAAGGGGCTAAGTCCTACCACTTATATAAGTGTTCTGAGACCACTGACATAATTGTCTTCAGTGGATATTTTATCAAATATAACACAGAAATAATAATAGCCACTTTCTGAGCTCTGTGGGCTAAACAAGGTATTAGCTCACAGTTATTGAACTATTGGTCTGTATTATTCTTTCTGTCTCTCCTGTACCTCCTCTCCCACCCATCACAGAACTACTAGTGAACAAGATAAAAATAATAAAGGCAGGACCAGTGCTTCAAAAAAAATCTTAAATATTCTCATCACATTTTTAAAATAACCTTTAGAATGTGCTAGGTATAGCGTTTTTGTTTGTTTTTAAGTAAACTCTATGCCCGATGTGGGACTTGAACTCACAGCCCTGAGACCAAGAGTCACATGCTCTACTGACTGAGCTATCCAGGCAGCTCCCCCTTTTGTTTTACTTTCATACAAATGCTCCCAGCAGGTTTTTATTCATAAGAGCCAAATCTGGAATCCCAAATTTCTATCCAAAGGCGAATGAGTGACAGATGATGGCTTGTCCACCCAGCGGAACACTACTCAGCAGAGAGAGATACCGAAGCATGTCACTACTTGGTTGCATCTCTAAAACATACCAACGCAAAATCTGATGAAGTGTGATTTATCTGTTTTTTTCTTTGGTGTCTAGTGCTTTGGGTATCATATCTAAGAAACTGTGGCCTAATCTTGTTGGAGGCCGAGCCGGCTCCAGCCAGGTCCAGGGGTCCCTGAAGGATGGACGATGTCGGCCAGGGAGGGAGGGAGAGAGCCCCGAGAATCTTTCTGATCACCAGGCAGGCATCTCCGTCCTGTCGGTTTTGGTGTCTTTATTTATAGGTCAAATGTTAACATGGCATCAGGAAATGGAATTTTTATAATGGATAGCTCTTTGTGATAAGATGTTTTTGGAAAATGTACAGAAACAGGTTTTACAGAAGTCTTCTTGCAGAATTGCCCCAATTATAGTGAGGTTGAGTAAGTAAGAAAATAACAAGGTGTTCACATTTTAATAACACTAAGATCAAGTCATAGGTTTGCAGATACTCTTATCCATCCTCATCACAGCTGCCAGGGTAAGGGAAGGGGTTTGTGGAACGTAGGCCTTAGGGAAGGGGCTGCTATACATCATCAGTTAGCAAAGATATATGTGGTAACTTATGTTCTGCCCTTATCTGTTCTTCTCTCTAAGTTAGGCTCTTTGTCTCCAGGCAAGACTTGATTTTCCAGTGATATTCTTTACGGTACCAGAGAGCCAACCATACCTTTAAAGAGTTTAGCTCATTTCCAATACATAGAATAGCCTCTTCGAGTGCATTTACCTTTGTGTCTAGTTTTATGATTTCTTGAACAGCTAGGGTATGAGAGACATTTTTGGTTAGTTGATTTACATGTTGAGCTGTATGAACATCCTGGAGTAATCCAATGGTAGGAACAGAATTGTACATGTAAAAGTCAATCTTTTATGAGTAAGGGTCATTAGCCTGTTTATAGCTCAAGGGAAAGTATGGAGGGAAATAAGACCTGCTAGAGACACAATGTCTGTTCCCATAATCCAAAGAAGTTGTTCCCACAATAAGTTCCTTCACAAGGTGCAATCATCAAACCAGGGCTGGAATAAGGGGACAAGACCCCCGATATTGATCAACAAGGTACCTTAGGGGTCAGTGCTCAAGCAGAAATAACTGAGTGGGGGTGGATATCGGTCATCATCTGATTGGCAAGAGACTGTGCAAACTTTCTTTAACCTCACCAGGAGTTTTCTCGACTAGTGGGCTCAGAATGGCTCCCAACATAATCTGAAGTTATGAAGAGGGGCACCTACGTTTTCTTCTAAGATGTTAATGGTTTCAGCTCCTACGTTTATTTATTTTTTTAAGGTTAATTTTTATTTATTTTGAGAGACAGAAAGAGTGAGCAAGCAGGGGAGGAGCAGAGACAGAGAGAGAGAGAGGGAATCCCAAGCAGGCTTCACGCTCTCAGCATGGAGCACAGAGAGGAGCTCGATCCCGTGAACCACGGGATCACGATCTGAGCCAAAACCAGGAGTCGGACACTTAATGGACTGAGCCGCCCAGGCGCCCCATGCTCCTACCTTTAACGCCTTGATTCATTTGAGTTCACGGTGCACGTGGTGAGGTAAGAAGCCCCCATCCTTCTTCTGCATGTTAGTGTCCAGTAGTTCCAGCATCGTTTGCTGAAAAATCTAACCTTTCTCCACTCAATGATCCTGGCGCCCTCGGTGATGAAAAACTATGCACATTTTTTTAATTGGCTTACACTGAAAAGGTGACCAAGCTATCTTTAGTCTAGTCCTTACCAAATGCATCAAGGTCATTCTTATTATATCAATTTTATAGCTGAAGACGATGCAGCAAGGAGAGGGGAAGAAACACATCTTGAAGACACAAGTCTTGCCAGAGACAGAATTGGGGTGAAAAATCCAGCTTTCCGGACCCCTTTGTTGTTCTATTATGTGGGTTGTGCCCATCTGGATCAATGACTATATTATTGTAAACCGTTCTGCAATTATTTTAAATGAAGAGAAATGAGGGAAACTCTACCAAATTTTCTACAGCTCTTGAGAATAGAGACTACACTTTCAATTTCAAAATATATGTAATTTGAGAGAGCGGGAAAGCGTGTGTGAGTCAGGGAGAGGGGCAGAAGGAGACAGAGAGAAACTAGAGATATTTCCAAGACTGCTCCATATACTAACTCCTCTCGTCCTCACTATGACCTTATAGTGGAGACACTTTTGTCTTTATTTCATACATCAAGAGAGGAAGGCAGGTGAGGTTAGGTAACGTGCTCAAGATCTCACAGCTGGTGCATGTGGCCAAGCCGGATTCAAAGCAGGCATCCTGGCTCTGAGTCACCAGCGTCATCTTGCCCTTTGGTCTCTCCTTGCTTGATGAAGGAAACATGCCCCTTTCTCTTTTAATGTCCAAAGCCTTACACAGGGCTCAGTAGTGAGACCTCTGTTTCCGTGGCTCTGGATCAACCCTCAACTCACCTCCTCACTACCTCCACCAGAAAAAAGACACCACTAAAATCAGAAAGAGACAAGGAACTGAGAGCAAGAAACAAGTCCCTTGAAACCCAGCAGCCAGTGCATTTCCAGGCTCATATTTTCCTTCATCACTGGGCCATGGTTGACATTGGGCTGGGCACAATGGAGAGTAGTTCCCGAGGGGCTCTGAATCCAGTGGAATGAAATTCTGCGAAGCACTTGGGCTCCACGACGGGAACACAGGACCACAGGGGAGAGTATGGGTGTCCACCTGGGCACAGAGGATGCTCGGGAAGAGAGGCTCAGAGCTGAGGCTGGCTCAGTACTGGGGGCTTGGCTCGGGAGACGGGCACAAGTGCTGCGTTAGAAACGTGGGCTCCTGCAGGCAAGCAATCGGGGTCATGCCCACCTTCACCATTTACTAGCTTCAAAGACGGCACTTAATGTGCTTAAGTGCATTATTTGACTTCCCAATGTCTCCTTTCTTTGCACTGTAAAATGGGTCTGAACTATAGTACTCCTGGTGTGTGTTGGGGGGAGGGGGATTTAGTCAGGTAATTCCTGTGGTGCTGATAACCACTCCTTTTTTTTTTTTTTTAATATTTATTTATTACTGAGACAGAGAAACAGAGCATGAATGGGGACAGGGCAGAGAGAGAGGGAGACTCAGAATCAGAAGCAGGTTTCTGGATTTGAGCTATCAGCACAGAGCCCGATGCGGGGCTTGAACCCACAAACTGTGAGATCATGACCTGAACTGAAGTCGGAGGCTTAACCGACTGAGCCACCCAGGCGTCCCTGATAACCATTCTTTAAATACCACCTGTGTTTCACTGGTCCAGACTGTGATGGTCTAGGGTATCCACCTAGAGGGAGCCTGGGGAGGGGAGGAGGGGCCTCAAAACTGCCCCTGGAAAGGACACGCTGTGGTAGGTGCTGGGAACCCACAGAGGGCTTTGTGGAAGGCAATGGAGGGGCCTCCGATGATGGGGCCGCTGTGTTAGCGCTAGGGGAGCCGGGGGGAGGGGGGGGAAGAGGAGGTCACCAGTGCAGGTGCATAGTAAGGGGGCTCTCCTCCCGTGAGGCCAGGCCACCCCACACACAGAAGCTGTGTAGACAACAGTCCTGCTGGCCCAGGAGAGAGGAGGAGCCAGGAGAGGTGAGCAGCCGCTGGCTTTCCAGCTTGTGGGTCTCAGTGTTTTGCTGTGATCTCATGGGACTGTGCAATGGGGCAGGGGACGGGGAGCTGGGACTGGAGTTGCGCTGAGCTGTCCCTGTCCACTTCCATGTATCAGCCCCACAGACGTGATTTCTCTGAGTCGGAAACCGGTCTCTGGCTGCTCCATTCCCGGCCCGGCCCTCTGCCATGCGTGGGCCGGTGGGTGTCCCCCACCCCACACGGATCTCTCTGCCACTGGGCCCGGGGGCTGCCGCTCTGACCCTTAACCACCCAGTGCCTCCCCGTCTGCAAAACAGGCCTCCTAGTTGCACCCAAGGCAGATGATTCAAAAGGTAATGGGGGGCGGCCCGCGGTCAGTGCTCAGCAAGGGCACCTTTCTACTTTCTGTTCTCAGTGGTCACAACCCAGCCAACTCGGCAGCAGACATTTCACAAATGCTGTTTTGAAAGAAGGAGTTTAAATGTAGTTCAACTCTTGCACTGTGCAGTCCAGAAAGTGACACACTCTTCTTCTTCTAGGGAGAAGGACTCCTGACTAACAGCGGGGACTGCTCTTTGCGTCCCTGCAGCCTTATGAGGAGACCTGATGATCTGTCGTTTCTCCCTTCATTCCCAGACCATCACTTACGTGGCTTCCTACTGGCCTAGGAGTTTCCAGCTGCGGATTGCAGTCGGGAGAGAAAGACCCATGGCCTAGCCATTCTGAGCTCAGAGGATGGCAGCTCATAGCACAGAGCAGAACGTCATTGTCAACTAGTTCTCGCATGCGGAGGAGGGTCAGCAGGGGAGCAGCTTGGAGGAGGCCAGCGCTACTGGCTTCCGGGTGACGCACCTGCTCGCTTGAACTTGAAGGAAGGGGCAGACAAGAGATTCAAAGGGCACTATTGAGCCAGGATAGGCCCACGGCCACCGAGATTAGTGCAGACCTGGGACCATCGACCTGGCGTGCCAGCAGAGTGTAGGCGGTCCACTCATGGATTTTGGAGCCAGCATGGAGGGATTTGAATCCCAGTGCTACCTCTTCCTAACCGTGTAGGCCTGATTGAGTTATTTAACCCTTTTGTGCCTTAAAAAACTCATCTGTGAAATGGAGGATAAGTATAATATTTATTTCATTGGGTTGTTGCAAGAAATAAAAACATATAAAGTGCTTAGAATAGCACTTGGCACACAGTGAGTGCTCAATAAACACTAATCATTGTTTTTATTATTATTCTCCAGGCTGGAAAGACGTGGCCAAGGAAGGTGACTTGTGCTGGATGGGAAGCCCTGGTTTAGGAGCAAGGCCACCTGGCTTCTGCCATCCAAAGTAGTGTGACCTTTGGTTTTCTGTATCTACAGAGACTGAGTTCCTTTAGGACATGAGCTTGCTGTCCAGGCCCTCTGTGGTCTGATCCAGCCACAGTCTCCATGTTTTCTCCCCTCGCATCCAATGCTTTAGTTCCACTACTGGCTTGTGCTTCCCAAACCCATCACTTAGGCCCCGCACTTACTCTTTCCCAGTTGCTGTGGGGCTCAGTGTTCAACTCTAACTTCTTGTGAATCCAGGGCTTGGCACATAGTGCTCTGTAAATATCTGCTGACTCACTTGTTGCTACTTCTCACAACGTATTTGGGCCTCTTCCGGGAAGCCTGCCACCAGGTGCCTGGGCTGGCGAGCACCCCCTTGGGTCTCCTTTGCTCTGATTCATTCTTAGTCACGTGTCAGCCATCCCCTGGGAACCCCTCTGCCCTGAGAAAGTCCCACTCTTGGAGCAAGTGGTCTCCGCTACCCCCTCTGAATCTATACCTCTGTGCTATAGTCAGAAAGCCCCCTGGAGCCTCAATGCGGACAGAGTGGTGATTAAAGCAGGTCTTGAGGGACAGAGATCTGGGGTGAGTGAGGCATGGAACAAGGAGCCAGGAATACACACAGCGAAATGAGAAAAAAAAAAAAAAAAGGTTTTATTTGGTTGATTTTTTTCTTAAGGCTCAAAAGCAAAGCTGGAGTCGGGATCCGAGCCGCTGAAGTGTGTATGTCTTCTTGCTCCACTGGCTTCGATTCTGTATCCAGGCGTGCAATGCAATCTGAGAAGTCTTTTGATTTCTGTTACGAACCCATGAGAGAGAGGAAAGGTAGATGCAGAGAGCAGGGCAGACATGGGGAGGGGCCTTCACGGCGCTGAGCTTGGGGCCTCTGCCACCACAGGACTTAGTGCATTCAACCCCAATGAACAGCTTCGTGTCTCTGAAACCCATGGACTCCAAGGCGGAACCGGACCTGGATCTTTCTTGTTCATATTGGATTTCCAGGCTGAACACGGTGTGCACAACGCATGTGCATATTAACTCAGGTGACTTGCACCAAGCACAAATCCTGCAAGTTCAAGCCTGGGAAGGCGGGCCCTGCCTATGTGTCAGACGGGGCCCTGAGCTGCAGAGACGTATGGAAACATAGTCTTCATCGAGGTCCTTATCATGCTCTTCCTGCAGCAACCGAAAGAACCCCGGCCAAAGTGGCAAAGCAGGCACTTTCTTTTTTATTTTTTTGAGTTTAATTTATTTTGAGAGAGAGAGAGAGCACGTGCGAGCATACGCACAAGTGGGAGAGGGACAGAGAGAGAGACAGAGAGACAGAATCCCAAGCTGGCTGTCAGCACAGAGCCTGATGTGGGGCTCGAACTCACAAACCATGAGATCATGACCTGAGCCAAAATCAAGAGTCAGATGCTTAACTCATTGAGCCACCCAGGTACCCTGGACCTCCAGCTTATTAAAACTTGTAATTAACTGCCCAAGGCCACACAGCCAGTAGTGACAGGATTATGACATCTGCACATCTCCCTAAGCCCTTGCCCTGCTCTTCCCAAATTTGAGCTGTTCTATGTACTTAGGACTGTGTAAGCTCTGAGGCCGAGGAGAAGTATAAACCCATTTGTAACTCACATCGGTTATACCTTAATTGAGAACATGGATGAAAGGGGAGCGAACAGCTCGGGGTGTGGGCACAACTTTAAAGATAAAGGGCATATACTGGAGGTCACATGAGTTTGGAAGGAGGAGGGAAAGGAAGGAGAACTGATCTGGTCTGCACTGGAGAAAATTCCAAGAAAAAAGCAAAATTCTCTGGAACGAGTCAGATTGGTAAGAGGGAGTGGAGAGGAAGGCTCCAGGTGGAGGGAATGGCCTGAGTGGAGATACTGAGGTAGGAAACTAAGCAAGTTTGAGAGCCCTTCCAACCCGAGCCATATCAGTCACATAGCTGGCAGAGTGTAATGACTTGGGCCTGGCTTATTAAGCACATTTGAAAATTGGGTGAATTGCTTGATTTGGTAAAAAATTACATGGTACATTTAATCAGGCCTCCTTTAAGGAACAAATGTCATTAAACACCACTTAATTAGCTGTCCCTGCAGCCTGACTGGGTGAAAATTATATCCTTGACATACTACAAAACATTTTTAAGGTCAAATATGGAGAATAAAAATACCACGGGATGCCCTCGGGTAATAGGACCATAAAAGCTTGCCTCATTTTCATTCATTGAAAAGATTCATTCTGGATTGCAGTAATCAGAACTTGATGGGATTTCTCCGGAGCAGAATCTTAAGACCCAGGGTGTGTTGGTCTTTATGCTAAAGGAGTGAAAAATAAAAGAGCCAGAAGAATAGACACGTACACATTCAATAATATACTTGTTTATCAGCCTGGTGATTTGTTATGGGAATAAAAATGTCTACTTGCTCTATTAACCCGGGTACTGTGGTATATTATAGCAATCTGAGCCCCAGCTAGGCCAGGACAAAGAAAGCAAATCAGAGAATATTCAAGAGACGAAGTGGAGGATGTCATCATTTACTTTACCGAATTTTTAAAAAACTTCTAAGTCACGTAAAGTTCTCACCCAGAAAAGCCCGGTAAGGCATAACTTAATACCTTTCCATCAACTAAAACCTTGTCACCAGCACCATGCGATCAAGAAACTGTGCATTATCACCTGCCTGCAAGTCCCCCACGGGTGCTTTCTTCCATCACCCCTCGCTCTCTGCATCCTCTGAGTGATGGCTGTCCTGACTTCTCACAGGAGAGACGGATTTTAGCTGCTTCCATGGTCTGTATGAATGATGCAATGTTGGTTTCATTAGTTTAATACAGTTGGCGAGATTCATCCATGGTGCTGCCAGTATTGTATTTTGTTCACTCTCATTGCTATACTGAGTCCCATTGGGTGAATGTGCTGCAATTTACTTATATTGGGGGGGGGGTTAGGCTCATGAATATTGGGAAGTTTTTCATTTGGATTTGAATTATTGTGAATAATACTGTGATGAACATACCTTTGGTTGAGCATATGAGATGTACATGGGTCTATCCAGGCATGACACACCTGTGGCTTAGCGTGTGCACATGTGTAGGTGGAGTGCACACGACTTCATTGCCTTGTGCATGCATATTAATGGGAAGAGTATTAATAAAGATTATTATATGTAATGTAATATATATAATGCACATATATATTATGTATAATATTACATTTATCTATCTATCTATCTATCTATCTATCTATCTATCTATCTATCATCATCCTGTCTATTCTGTTAGACCATCAATCAGCTCTTTGAGCGCAAAGGCTCCTGGTTTACTTATCTTTCTGTCCTAGAGACAAATGAACTGCTTGGCACACATAAAAAAAACTCAATAAATATTTAATGAAGGAATGAGCATTCAACTCCAGTAACCTGGATTCTAGTTATTCAGCCTCTCTGGGTCTCAGTTTACTCATCTGTGTGACGGGGAAGGTTTGTTAATTGAAGACTGCTGACTCTGAGGGTTTAGCTTTCTACTTAAGGAAATGAGACCCACAATGTCCCAGTCTGCTCCTTACCTTTTTTTTTTTTTTAATATTTTTAAAAATATTTTTATTTATTTCTAGGAGAGAGAGACAGCGTGAGCAGGGGAGGGTCAGAGAGAGAGGGAGATACAGACTCTGAAATAGGCTCCAGGCTCTGAGCTGGCAGTCAGCACAAAGCCCGACGCGGGGCTCGACGCGGGACTCGAACCCACGAACCGCGAGATCATGACCTAAGCAAAAGTCGGACGCTTAACCGACTAAGCCACCCAGGCGCCCCTCTGCCCCTTACCTTTATAGTGTGGGAGGGAGTCAATTTTCGTTTTCATCAGACTTCTTATTAAAGGCAGCATGTACTTAACCTAGATTGGGAATCTGACGTGATAACCCCCCAACAGAGAAAATGTTCTAATTGCAATCAGCAATCAAGCCCTAGTTAAATGCTAGCAATTTGTTCTGTTAACAGAAAAAGCATTTTCTTCTTTCTTCTGGTCATCGCCTTCCCCATCCCCGGGCCCCTGCCCCCAGAAGTCCTGAGGGGATATTTTTGCATGTTTCACTTTATTTTGAAGTGTTGACAGAATACATTCTTCTACCCATTTAAGATAACACATACTCCCAATGATGTAAACTAGTAGATGTGATTTGAACACAGCTTCTCTTTAGTTCAAGCATTTGACTCCCCTGTCTCTTTTGTAAAGTACGGAAAATAGGATTTACTTAGTTAAATCACATAACCTCTGATCCAGATGCACTCAGGGCTCAGGGGATGATTCTCAACCAGCTGATCCCTTCTGAGGCCAATCCCATAACAGAGTTGGTGTGTTCATTGGGTGAGGCAGGCACTGGCTCTCTGCAGCACTGGGCACATCATAGACTTCTCAGTGCTTGCAATTCCTTATATATACCCTGGCAGATCTAGGTACAAGTATTTCCAGTTTTTACATTGTTCCCCAAAATTGGGTTTTACTTTTTATTTTCTTTTACAGTCAGAACAGAGATTTTATTTATTTATTTATTATTTTTTTAAAATAGTTTATTGTTAAGTTGGTTTCCATATAACACCCAGTGCTCATCCCAACAGGTGCCCTCCTCCATGCCCATCATCCCCCTTCCCCTCTTCCCTACCCCCATCAGCCCTCAGTTTGTTTTCAGCATTCAAGAGTCTCTCATGGTTTGCCTCCCTCCCTCTCCCCAACTATTTTTCCCCTTCTTCTCCCTCATGGTCCTCCATTAGCTTCCTCCTAATCCACCTATATGTGCAAACATATGGTATCTGTCTTTCTCTGCCTGACTTATTTCACTTAGCATAACACCTTCGAGTTCCATCCACGTTGCTATACATGGCCAGATTTCATTCTTTCTCATTGCCATGTAGTATTCCATTGCATAAATATACCACATCTTCTTGATCCATTCATCTGTTGATGGACACTTAGGTCCTTTCCATGTTTTGGCTATTGTTGAGAGTGCTGCTGTGAACATCGGGGTACATGTGCCGCTATGCATCAGCACTCCTGTGTCCCTTGGGTAAATTCCTAGCAGTGCTATTGCTGGGTCATAGGGGGGTTCTATCGGTAATTTTTTGAGGAACCTCCACACTGTTTTCCAGAGGGGTTGCACCAGCTTACATTCCCACCAACAGTGTAGGAGGGTGCCCGTTTCTCCACATCTTCGTCAACATCTAGAGTCTCCTGATTTGTTCATTTTAGCCACTCTGACTGGTGTGAGGTGGCATCTCAGTGTGGTTTTGATTTGTATTTCCCTGATGAGGAAGGATGCTGAGCATCATTTCATGTGTCTGTTGGCCATCTGGATGTCCTCTTTGGAGAAGTGTCTGTTCATGTCTTCTGCCCATTTCTTCACTGGATTGTTTGTTTTTTGGGTGTGGAGTTTGGTGAGTTCCTTATAGATTTTGGATACTAGCCCTTTATCTGATATGTCATTTGCAACTATCTTTTACCATTCGGTCAGTTGCCTATTAGTTTTATTGATTGTTTCCTTTGCCGTGCAGAAGCATTTTATCTTGATGAGGTCCCAGTAGTTCATTTTTGCTCTTGATTCCTTTGCCTTTGGGGATGAGTCAAGTAAGAAATTGCTGTGGTTGAGGTCAAGGAGCTTGTTTCCTGCTTTCTCTTCTAGGGTTTTGATGATTTCCTATCTCACATTCAGGTCCTTGATCCATTTTGAGTTTGTTTTTGTGTATTGTGTGAGAAAATGATCTAGTTCCATTCTTGTGCATGTTGTTGTCCAATCCTCCCAGCACCATCTGTTAAAGACGCTGTCTTTTTTTACCATTGGATACTCTTTCCTGCTTTGTCAAAAATTATATGCTAACAAACTAGACAACTTAGAAGAAATGAACAAATTCCTAAACAGACACTCACTACCAAAATTCACACGGGAAGAGTTAGTCAACAGACCCATAACTAGTGAGGAAATCAAATCAGTTATCAAAAATCTCCCAAAAAATAAGAGTCCTGGGCCAGATGGCTTCCCTGGGGAATTCTACCAGACATTTAAAACAGAATTATTACCCATTTTTCTCAAGCTATTCCAAAAAATAGAAATCGAAGGAAAACTTCTGACTCATTCTACGAAGCCAGCATCACTTTGATTCCCAAGCCAGACAGAGACCCAGCAAAAAAAAGAGAACAGATATCCTTGATGAATACAGATGCAAAAATCCTCAACAAGATCTTGCAAATCGAATTCAACAGCACATAAAAAGAATTATCCACCATGATGAAGTGGGATTCATTCCTGGGTTACAGGGCTGGTTCAATATTCACAAATCAATCACTGTGACTCATCACATTAACAAAAGAAAAGATAAAAACCATATGATCCTGTCAATAGATGCAGAAAAAGCATTTGACAAAATACAGCATCCCTTCTTAATAAAGACCCTCGAGAAAGTCAGGATAGAAGGAACTCACTTAAACATCATAAAAGCCATGTATGAGAAGCCCACAGCTAATATCATCCTCAATGGGGAAAAACTGAGAGCTTTCCCCCTGAGATCAGTAACACGACAGGGATGTCCACTCTCACCACTGTTGTTGAACATAGTGCTGGAAGTCTTACATCAGCAATCAGACAAGAAAAGGAAATAAAAGTCATCAGAATTGGTAAAGAAGTCAAACTTTCACTTTTTGCAGACGACATGATACTCTACATAGAAAACCTGACAGACTCCACTAGAAGCCTACTAGATCTGATCCAGGAATTCAGCCAAGTTGCAGGGTACAAAATCAATGTACAGAAACTGGTTGCATTTTTATACACTAATAATGAAGCAAGAGAAAGAGAAATCAAGAAACTGATCCAATTCACAATTGTACAAAAACCATAAAATACCTAGGAATAAACCTAACCAAAGATATAAGAGATATGATGAAAATTATAGAAAACTTATGAAGGAAATTGAAGAAGACACAAAGAAATGGAAAAACATTCCATGCTCATGGAATGGAAGAATAAATATTGTTAAAATGTCATTACTACCCAAAGCAATCTACACATTCAATGCAATCCCAATCAAAATTGCACCAGCCTTCTTCTCAAAACTAGAAGTATCCTAAAATTTGTATGGACCCACAAAAGACCCCGAATAGCCAAAGTAATATTAAAGAAGAAAACCACAATGGGTGGCATCAGCATCCCAGACTTTAGCCTCTACTACAAAGCTGTCATCATCAAGACAGTATGGTATTAGCAGAAAACAAAATTCTGTTTTTAAAAGGAGTTTGGGGTGGATGATGGAATGTGGTAGGTTGCATTATTATTTCTGATACTGTCCCTTTCCCATGTCCTCTGCCTAAGACCTTGTACTTCTACGCACTAGGGGTGGAGGTTGTTGCTGCCCTACATCCCATCGATGTTGGGCATGGCCTGAGCCTTTGAGATGTGGGTGGATGGACAGAGAGCCAGTTCAAAGCCAAGACCATATAAAACATGGCACAATGCCCCTCTTGTGCTTCCAGCTTCCTTCATGAGGACACGTTCTTGGACATAGCTGTTACTCCTTCAGTCTGGACCTCAGAATGAACACGTGACCAGTAGAACATACCCAACCGTCCCGCTGACCTGTGGGCTCAGGGATGAAGCTCACTGTTGTGCTGCTGACTGCTGATACATGCAAGAAAAGCACATCATTTTGTTAATTAAAGCAGCAGTGGCAAAACATATCTTTGCCTTGGATGTCCACTCTTGGTATGTAAGAGTGGAAACCTATCACAGGTACTAAGAAACATGATCAGCATTCCGTGTAAAAGTCCTTGTTGACACACTTTTACTAAAAATTTTTTCCTTATTCTTAACAACTACTTTATGAGGAGGAGGTATGGTCATTGCCATTTTATAGTAGACAAAAAAGATGCCCAAAGAAGCCAAGAGGCTTGCTCAAGGTTATGCAGTGAACAAGTGCGGGGGATGGGAGGTCTTCCCAGTGTAGCTTGGAACCACGTTATTCTGCCCTCTTTCAAAAGTGTGGATGTGAAGGGTGGATGAGTGGTGTGGGGTGTTGCAGTGAGTTCTCATGGAAATCCTGTGTGTAGGTGTAGGTCACACAGAGAATAGATAGGGCAGAGGCGGGACTCTGGTTATAAAGTCCCAAGTATGAGGGAGAGGTTTGGATCGGACTTCTGAACCATGGATGGGGCAAGATGCTTGGTGTTCTCTGAATACTCAGCTCCTTCTGTTCCCCAGTCATTCTTCTGGTTATACTGGGGCGCCATGATAGGTGCTGGCTGGTTGGATGTCAGCAGGTATATTATAAGCAACTTAGAAATATTCTGCAGGACTCTACAGCCCTCAGGCTCCCCCCTGAAGGGTCTTTGGGAGCCATATGTCCCAGGTGAGGTAGCTGCGAGATGGAAGTAGCTGGTACCTCAAATCATCACCACGAAGACCATCCCTAAGAGCTACTTGACCCTCACAGGACTGTGACGTCAGGGAGAAACAGACTTTTATTGTGCTGGCATGCTGAGAGTTGGCAGGATGTTATTGCTTCGGGATAACCTACCTGTTCTATAATAACTAAAAAATGTGATTTGCTTTTTTCAGCAGAGGGAGGAATTCCTTGGTGCTCCATCTGGAGTGGAGACCCAAGATATTCTGGTGTCTTTTGGCAACAATTTAAGATGTGATGTGATGTGAAATTTCTAGTATTCCATTATCTCTCTGAACGCCAGGACAGAGGCATATTGGTACTATTTTAATATTTTTTATACATTCCAGGCCAGGCAAATTCATTAGAACACAGTGAATGGATGTACACTGAATATTGGAAAAGAACTGAAGAGGTATGATGGGAGATGGAAGGAGGGCAGGCCTTCCATCCCAACCCTAATGTCAGCGACACTGAGACAGGAAGGGTTATTTCCCTGGACAGCGGCAAGGCCCGTCATGTTTGATTGTCAACCATTGTTTCTGAAGACATAGCTTCCTGCCTTTGGAGATGACAGCTATCCTCAAATGCAGGGAGAACTGCCTGTAGACGATGCCTCTCTTCATGGCTTTAATGTGAAATGTTTCCATTCCTTGGAGGGCCAAGCCAAGAGAGCTTTTAATGAAAGAAAAAAAAAAAACTCCATTTGAAATAAGTACTTTTTAAACTCTATTCTTTCCCCCCTCGCTCATTCTAGAAAGGCAGGCTCTAAGTGTTTATAATTAATTCCTCATACCTTTTGTTCACTGAACATTTATGGAGGGAGATTTGAGGAGACTCTATTGTCTCCTGGGAAGAATAATGGTGTCTGCAACGTAAGCGGACTTAGTCAAGGAAGTGGGAGGAATGGACAGTGACCTGGGCTGTGTGATCTCAGGGTGCTCAGAACAGGGCCCTGGGCCAAAAATACCCCCTTTGGAAAAACCAAGTGTCACAGAATTTGCACTCGGAAATTTCTAGTTTGAAGAATCATAAGCAGAAATGATTGGGTTCTAGGCAAATATCAATGAGATAAGCAAAGAATCTCAGTGATCTAGGCTTATAGATTTACAGCAATAACATGTATATAGCCTTTGATTTCTTCTAACTCTGCAACAGGCATGAACTCACGTAACGTGCAAAAATGAGCCTAGAGTTACGGCTCATCATTCCCATTTTATGGATGTGAAGGGCGTTTGGTTTATTGTGTTCCAGCTAGGTGGGTGTCTTATGCTTGTTCTTGTCAGGGCTGTCCAAGGGTGGTCCAGAGGTTTTCTCTGCCAAACCATGACCACAATAAATATCATAAATACCACTGCCGCCATCACCACCACCACCATTAACCTCCTGCCCCCCAACACGCCACCATTACTATCCCCCTCATCACCACACAAGCATCACTGTCACTCTTACCATCCCAATGAGCACACCACTGTCACCATTTCTGCTACCAACACCCCCCAGCCCCTTTGCTCTCTGATCCCTCAGCCCTTCCTTCAAGTAATACACACGGAGGGCACCCGGGCTCCTTGTTGTTCAGGTTTTGGTCTTTGGAACAGCAGATCAGCATCATCCAAGCTTATTAGAAATGGAACCTCAGGTCTCACCCTGCACCTACTGAGTCAAAATCTGCATTTTAACAAGATTCCTTGGGGCACCTTAAACACAAAGTTTGAGAAGCACTTCTGTAGCCACCCGATTGCGGGGAGGTAAATGATTGTAACACAACAACAAAAAAATCTGTAAAAAAAACTTGTGGTTTCAAAAATATTTACTGCACAGGCAAGAGAAACAGGGCTCCGAAGGGGGGCTATGTGTTTCGTTTCCTGCTGAGGGGAGAGGACCGAATGAAACAAGACCTTGAACTCCTTTCTGCCACCAAAGCTTGAGCTCTTTTCATTACACCTTCGCTGTCCCTCACCACCCAGGGCAGAATCCAAGGTCTGTGCTACATCCAGAATCCTGGCCTGTGGGCCGTCGGTGTGGACAGAGAACACCAACGTGGCACCAGGAGCCTGGAGTCTAAGTTCCTATGGATGATACAGAGCCAGTCACAGGATCAGAATCAGAGGGACCCTCGAGCAACATTACTCCCCATGTGATTCCTTTCTCTCTCTCTCTTTTTTTTTTAAATTTATTATTGTTATTAAAATATTTTTTAAGTTTGGTTATTTCTTGAGAGAGAGAGAGCACAAGCAGGGGAGAGGCAGAGAGAGAGAGGGAGAGAGGATCTCAAGCAGGCTCTGTGTTGCCAGCACAAAGCACAAAGTGGGGCTTGATTCCATGAGCCGTGAGATCATGACCTGGGCTGATATCGAGTGTCAGACATTTAACCGATGGAGTCACCCAAGCGCCCCTTGATTCCTCTCTTTTACATCATTCTATTTTATTGCCAGCTTGAATCACTGTCTTACATTATTTTGGCTACTTGTTTTTTATGGCTTCTGCCACTAGAATGTAATTTCATGAGGCCACGAACCTCATCCATCCATGTGTGGCTGTATTCCCAGCATCGCCGCATAGAAGGTGCTTAATAATAATCTGTATAATAAATACATGTAAGAAAATTGAGCATAATTTATTAACATCATTTATTCAAGTCAGAAGGGTAGGAAATAGTCTGCCAGACACGATGTTAGGCATTCTGTATGTACAATCCTTTATGCCAGGAATTATCGCACTTATTTTGTTCATGAGAATGGATGCCCCAAGGGACAGAGCTAGATAAGAACCTAAGATATTTCCACAATAACATATTTCTATTCCTTCCAGACCTAAGACTTGAATCTGGGTCTGTTGACACTTCTGTGATTTTTTTTTTTTTTAGATGCAGGGAAATCAAAAGTCTATGTCCTTTCTCATATGACATTTTATCTTCTCGTTCTTTCTTATTCAGAGGAACAGGTCTTTACATAGAATACTCAGTGAAATCTCCATTCATCCGTCTGAAGTTTTACCATAAGGAAGAGAAATGAAAATAGAGGAAGCTGACTTCAGAAATCTGTTTTAAAGCAGGCATTTTCATGTGGTTGAGAGCCAGCCACATCTCCTGTACCTCCTACCTCTGCTGCCCCAGGGGATGAATGACTCCTTGACACTAGTTAGTTCCTCAGCCTGAAAAGAGGGCCACCTATGGCCTCTAGGCTTTACTGTCTCACCAAGTATGTCAGCTTCTCTGACAGATTTCCCATGAAGACTGACATTGAATTGGATTTCCGATGGACACTGAGAGGATTAAATCTCTCTCTCCTCATGGGGTTGAGATTCAGGGAGACTGGGGTCTGAGTCCCAGTTCGGGGATTGACCTTGACATTTTGCGTAAGTGGGTCATTACTGCCATTCCCAACGATTCATCTGCCAAGGGGTGGCACTCCCTGGCTCGGAAGGTGGTCTTGAGGTGTCAATATTCCGATACTGGCTCCCTCTCCTGTGCCCGCGCCCCATACATGCTGGCTGTCTGAGATGGGGCTGCTGGGGCTGAGGGTTGCACGGTCTTGAAGACAAGGACCAAGCGATGTCCCGGTGTCCCACTGTGTTCTGAGTGGGGCTGCTGTCATCCAAGTGTGCAACAGTAAGGGATGAATGGGACGCCTGGAGAATGAGGGCCTCTGCCCCCTGCCTTACGGCGTGCGCTGTGTCGGACGAAGGGTGCAGCAAGCACTTGCCACTGTGCTCACTGAGTCAGCTTCCTATGCAGCGCAAGCAGGTGAGAGCCCGGGAATCTTTGTTGATGGACAGACAATAAATACATTTTAATAAATCTTTAGAGGAAGCGACTATGGCAAGACCCACATGACTTAATCCAATGGTGAGAGAGAAAGAGCAGACCAGGGCAAAGAAAGGCAGATAGAAATATGTGTTATGTGATTACGTTAATTTGAATGTTCTTATGGAGTAAGAGGAACTAATTTGGAAAAAGACCGGCCTAATGGTTTTTCAAGACACAAGACACTTAAGCAGGTTTATATAACACTGAAAGGCTTTAGAGGTAAATGTAGAAGAAAAACATTTAGAAAGTTTTTTTTTTTTAATTTCCAGATTATTCGCATACCACTTGCAAATAATTGTGATGTTCATTATAAAAAATAACCTTACTTTTTGATTAAAACAGATCTAGGGGGCACCTGGGTGACTCAGTTGATTAAGCATCAGACTTCGGCTCAGGTCATGATCTTACAGTTTGTGAGTTCGAGCCCCGCGTTGGGCTCTGTGCTGACAGCTCAGAGCCTGGAGCCTGCTTCTGATTCTGTGTCTCCCTTTCTCTCTCTCTTCCTCCCCTACTCATGCTGTCTCTCTCTGTCAAAATGAATATGAGGGGCGCCTGGGTGGCTCAGTCAGATAAGCATCCGACTTCAGCTCGGGTCATGGTCTCACGGTTTGTGGGTTTGAGCCCTGCGTCAGGCTCTGTGCTGACAGCTCAGAGCCTGGAGCCTGTTTCATATTCTGTGTGTCTCTCTCTCTAACCCTCCCCTGCTTGCTCATGCGCTCTCTCTCTGTCTCTCAGAAATAAATAAAATATAAAAAATTAAAAAAAAATGAATATGAAGAAATGAAGAAATGTTTAAAAATTAAAGAAAAACAACAACCCTGATCTAAAAAACTCTTTGGAAAAATAAGTTTTAGGTACAAGTAGACATTTTTCCTTTTTCTTCTTGCTTTCTAATACACCTAGTAACGACTCAAAGTTTGCTAATCCACTTCCAGCTACCCTGTGTTGGCAGGCACAACACGTTTCCCTGACGGTACCTGGGAAACGTGCACTTCTCACTCAGACCGCGGTCCCCGGACAGTGTGAGTTCCCGACGTTTTACTCGAGGTGGCGCAGAGGAGAGAACTCACCCCCTGGCAGATGAAGGGAAAGAACAAGCCGCCGGGCCCTCGCAGGGGTCATGAGTGTGTTTGGGATCGCTGTGGCGCTCTGGTTGCCGGGGATAAACCCAGTCCTGGGCGCGTTCTCCCTGGGGTGGCGCTGCGGTCCGCGCGCAGGGCGGAGCGCGCCACTTGCTGGGGGCGCAGCCCCTCCCCGCCCGGCCTGCCGATTGATGTCCCCGCTCCGCGTGGACAGCGATTTACCGCTGATTTACTTTGGCCGGGTTAATATGAGCAACGTCACTGGGCCTAATGATGAAGTATCCACGGTCGGCTGTAAATTACTCTCTTTCTCTGCTCTGGACAATAAGGGATTATTTCTCATTGCCCCGGAGTGTGAGTTACGAAGGGCAGCGCGTCCCCAGCCTCCCGCGATGGGCTCCGGGAAGGTCTGCGCGTCCGGTCCTCCCGCCTCAGAAGAAGGCAGCCTTTTTCCTTTATCCTCAAATGGATGAATTGCTGCTCGTGGAGATTCGTCTCCGTCGTGCTGTCTGGTGGCGAGGGGCGTGCCGTGGGAGCGAGCCACGGCGCGCGGCCGACCCGCTGTGGGGAGCGTTCCAAGTACAGCTTCCCTCCTCCTGGGTCCTCAGTTTCCTGATCTGTCAGTTTAGGAAGGACGACACGTTTGTCCCCCGCCCTAAAGTTAGTGCGAGGGTAAAGGAGCAAGACGGTGATGACCTCAGGAGGGCACAGTAATTCTGGAAAGACAGCTGCAACATTCAAGTGCGTATAACTGTGTATATGAGTGCATACGTATTTATATGGGTAAGATGTGTGTGTGTGTGTGTGTGTGTGTGTGTGTGTGTGTGTGTGGTTGGTGTTCTGAACCAGCCCAGCCAATATTTCCTCTGGGATAATCTCTCATTGTAGAAAGCATACATAACTTTAGAATTTATGTTTATTATCATTCACTGATAATAACGATCATTAATTAGCACTAACTGTATGCCAAGTACTGTGGTTTTTAAATTTTTTAAATAATTTTTTACTTTTTTGTATTTGAGAGAAAGAGAGAGACAGAGGGAGACAGAGTGCGAGCAGGGGAGGGGCAGGAGATGGAGACAGAATCTGAAGCAGGCTACAGGCTCCAAGCTGTCAGCACAGAGCCTGATGGGGGGCTCGAACCCATGAGCAGTGAGATCATGACCTGAGCTGAAGTTGGACACTTAACCAACTGAGCCACCAAGGTGCCCCATGTTTCTTTTATCTATCATCCATCTATCTATCTATCTATCATCTATCTATCTATGTATCTATCTGTCTATCTATCTATCATCATCTCTCATCTATCTATTTTTAAGTAAGCTCTCGGTCCAACATGGGGCTTGCACTCATGACCCCAAGATCAAGAGTCGCATGCTCTACAGACCGAGCCAGCCAGGTACCTCTGTGTTAAGTATTTTTCAAAGATGAGCTCACTTGGTCTTCTGTATGCCTAAGTTACTATTTTTCTTAATTTTTTAAATTTTGTTTTTTTATTTGAGAGAGATAGGCAGAGAGACAGAGACAGGATGAACAAGGAGAGGCAGAGAGAGAGGGAGAGAAAGAGAGAATCCCAAGCAGGCTGTGCACTGTCAGCGCAGAACCCAATGCAGGGCTTGAACCCACAAACTGTGAGATCATGACCTGAGCCAAAACCAAGAGTTGGACACTTAACCCACTGAGCCACCCAGGCACCCCTGAGTTAGTATTTAAAATTTTTTGTTTCTTACTTTACAGATAAGGGCAATGATGTTCAGATACATCAAGACTTGTTTGAGGTCACACAGCTAGACTGTGAGGCGGTGGGTTAAAACCTGTGTTTTACGGGTGCTATATAGCCCTAGAAACTGTTTGGAAATTCCCTATACCTCGAATTTTAATGACAATTTAATTTTTGTACAGATGGGGAAGTGGATCTTTAGGGAAATGAATACAAATCACTTAAGCAAATTAGTGAGGAACTGGAAGTCGAGGCAGAGTTGCACTTCTCACATGGGAAGGTGCCAGAGGACGTTGGTGACAACCTGTTCTCAGTGACTCAGGACCAGGGAGCTTAGGGCGGAAGGGATGTACTGACTGACATCATGGGGAGGTTCAGAGGTGGAACCTTCCACAGGCATGGTTGGATCAGGGGCAGTGACAAGGCCCAGTCATCCCTTTCCAGGCTCCTCCTTCTCAGCTTGTCTCTCCCACGGTCTTGGCCCATCTTTCGTGGGGCCATGTTCTTGTCTCTCAAATAATCAAAACAACATCCTCTTGTGATAGATGGAGCTCAATTATAAGCTCTAGGCTTGAAGGCATCGAGGTCCAAGGTGAAATAACAATAGGAGAAAACCATTTTCCGACCAGTTAAAAAAAAAAAAGCAAGTGTTCTGGAAGAAGGTTGAGAATAAATAGGAAAGACGACTAAGGGCAAGAAAAAAATAATTTTGAACGGTTCCCTAAGGAACGTCGCGTACTTGCATGAAATGATATTTCTGCAAGTGTTTTCACTTCTTTGTTTCTGTCAACACCTGTGTTAACAACCTTGGCTAATCAGATGGATGGGACAGAACTAAACGTATCAGCTCAGGAGAAAGGACTCTGATCTAAACCGGAATATATTTCACCCGGTGCGAAGAAAGCAGAGTGTAAGTAGGCATGAGTCCGAGTCCATTACTCGTGTATGAGACCTGAAAATTCATACCACCAATGGATCTCCTTGATGGGCCTGAAACAGATTCAGGGCTTAAGACAAAGGCATAAAAAAATAAAAAATAAAAATAAATAAATAAATAGAGAGACAGACAGACAGATGTGCACTTTTTTGTTGTTATCATTGTTTTGTTGTTGTTAATGCTAAAGGATGCTACAGATTTGAGTGATTCTCTTGGTGGAGGCCACTGACAGGTGGGGACAGTCAACCCCCAGAGGTGAGCGGACAGGTAATCAGCCCCTCAGACTGGGAAGCCAGTGACTTTTGTGACATGCAAGAACTCGACTGACCCCCGGCAGAGAGCCATTGCTCTTATAAGTGCAGCCTGCTTGCCCCTTGGGATTCTGGGCCTGGCTCTGCATTCGGGAAGTTTGGGGTCCGGCCATCCCTTCTACTCTTACCTTGCACACAGCCCTCCCTGTTTCCTGCATTGTCTCCTTCTAGAAGTAAAGGCCAAGGGGCCCTCAGAAAGGGCTGCTTTACAATGGAGGAGAAGAGAGGAAAGGCAGACCTGGTGGATTTGGGGTCAGGCTCAAGTGAGGCGTGCATGGAGGACACTTGGACAGAAACTTCCAGAAGCTGTGACATCTAGAAGTCTGGCAGCTCTGTGGACAGGTAGAGACTGAAGGGAGTGATTTAATTTTTAATTTATTTTATTTTTATTTTTGAGAGAAAGAGATAGCAGAGGAGGGGCAGTGAGAGAGGGGGACAGAAGATCTGAGGCGGGCTCTGCGCTGAATCGAAATCAGACACTTAACAGACTAAGCCGCGCAGGCACCCCTGAAGAGAGTGACTTGAAAATTGTGGGTGTGGGGCACCTTGGTGGCTCAGTGGGTTGAGTGTCTGATTCTTGGTTTTGGCCCAGGTCATGATCTCATGGTTCATGGGTTTGAGTCCCACGTTGGGCTCTGTGCTGACATTGTGAACCCTGCTTGGGTTCCCTCTCTCCCCCTCTCTCTCTGCCCCTCCCCCTCCCCCGCTCATGCTCTCTCTCTCTCTCTCTCAAAATAACTAAACTTTAAAAAAATCTAAAAAGTTGTGGTGTAAGAGTGCCATGGGAAGAGAAGCGTGGGACAGAAGGCATAGGACCAGCCCATCCATTCTGAAGGCCTGACATTGCCTGGGAGGATGGCCCACCATCTCCATGACATTCTGTATCTAGATACTCATCACGTGGCCACACCAAGCTGCAAGGGAAGTTGGACATATCTATTCTGTAGGTGATTGTGGGCACAGCTATACTCAGGGATTCGTACAGGAAGGGAAGAACAGGAAGATGCAAATTTAGGTACAACCAGTAGCTCAACCACAAGCAACGTCCCTCACTCAGACCTTCAGCCTAACAGCTCCAGCCTATACGGGTCTGAACACCTGCTCCTGACGAGCGTGAACACCTGACGTGTGAATTACCTACTCTCTCTTTGCTGCATTGTTTTCATCCGTAGACTGGAAATGGTCATTCCCTTTTACCACCTCAGCTGGATTCATTAGCAGGTTCAAACTGCATAAGGTCTCTTCCCTAGCCCAAGGTCTCACGTGGAGCTATTTATTATTAACATTGTTGTCTTACTTGTCGATAATTACTATCGTAATAAAACATTTATCTTATACATTTATTAATACTGTCAATTATTTATATTAGAGTTTTGCTCCCTTTAAGAGTTTGTGCTAGCTAGTCACTAAAGATACAGTTAGCCTTTGCTGAACTGGCCAATTTCTAACAGAACACAGTATGCTGGTAGAAGAGAAATATAATCTGCAATACACAATTACACGCTATAGACGCTCTGCTCAAAATGAACAGGCAATTTTTCTTTATTGATTTCTCAACATAAAGTAGGGTCCTTCCACTTTTTACAGAGCCAAATTAATTATGCTTAATATCCTTAGCCATGTTTACCTCTATCACTATGAGAATTACTATCTGTCCATGTATGTGGGGACAGGGAGAGAAAGTATTAATGTAATATTGAAAGTTAGTTCTTACTCAAGAAAACATACTTGGAAAGGAAAGAATGTCAGATTTTCTGGTTTCTTATGACCCTATGACTATTTCTTTTTTTTTTCTATTTTTTAAAAAGCTTTAATTTAAATTCCAGTTAGTAAACATACAGTGTAAAATTAGTTTCTGGTGTACAATATAGTGATTCAATACTTCCATCCATCACCCAGTGCTCAATTTCTAGTTGTATGAAAGTCAGTGGTTTTCAACAGGCACACATGCTAATTTGACAATTGGTCTCTGGTTCTTATAATGTGAAGTTTTTTTTTTTTTTTCCATCATTGGGATATTCTTTTCCATTTTATTTAGGTGAAAACTTTAAAAATATATGATAATAGATTAGAATTTAGACACCAACTGGATGTTCTTCTTTCTCCTTAAATTCATTTGAGTCATAGAGGAATATTAAAATGCCATAAACCAGAAGTTTACTTACAATCTCTATTTCTCTTGGAGTAAGTGTTTACTTTTTACTTTTTCTTTTCCTGTTTTATTTTTTAATTTATTTTTATTTTTTAATTAAAATTTTAACATTTATTCATTTTTGAGAGAGAGAGAGAGAATGCGAGTGGAGGAGGGTCAGAGAGAGAGGGAGACACAGAATCTGAAGCAGCTCCAGGCTCTGAGCTGTCAGCATAGAGCCTGATGCAGGCCTCGAACCCGCGAGAAGTGAGATGATGACCTGAGCTGAAGTCGGATGCTTAACCAACTGAGCCACCCAGGAGCCCCTCTTTTTCCTGTTTTAAAGGTAGTTGGACATATTTAGTGTATTGAAGCTAGCATAAGGAGAAAAATAAAACATTCTTTATTTTTAATAATTATTAGTTCAGCTGTTTTCCCTGTCATCCTGTTACACGACTCATAGAGTTTATAGGCTATGGCTTAGAATCTTTTTTGTCCATTTCCCTCCAGGCAAATATCAAGAGTGTCAACTATAGCCAATGACTTAGTGCAAAAAAGCAAAAAAGGTTTTATAGAGAGCAAAGTCCGGTTTTAAACTCAAAGTCTTCCTGACCCTGAAATCTGGATTTTTTGTGCTTGGCCATGCTACCTCCAGCTTGCCTGGCTTGCTGGCTAGAGTCCTCCCCACTGGGTAACATGACCTCCCTGGTATATTTGAGTGGAGTCTGACTTCTTGAGAGCATAGCAATATTTTTTGCACTTATAACCTACCTCAAGGCCATGTGGCACGATTAAGTTGATGAGTTCATTTAAAGTTTGCAGCCAGCATCCGACCCAAGGGATTTCCTACAAGAGGGTAAATACAGTCCTCACCGCAAGACTCCCGGGCCCTTGGGTAGTGACAGAAGCAAGTTGGAAAACACATTTTTGTAACTTTAAAAATAAATTCTTGTCTGCCAACTAGAAACAGCTCTTAATGTGCCACATCCCACATGCATTTGGATTTAATTTGTTTGCTTTTTCTCAGTGATTGCTCTTTAATTATTGCAATGTTGAAACAACTTGCTCTGTCTCCAAAAATATGCTACAGTAGGTGGGGGGAAGACCAGGGGTAAAGAATAGAAGTCCTTGGAGGCTGGGGTAGCAGTTGTCCAGGGTCAGGGGCATTCCAGGGCTCAGGGGCAGGGGGCATTCGGGACTTTCATCCCCATGCTGTGCTTCCCGAAGGATGGGAAGGTAGTCCAAAGGTGATTTCCTGGCTGTCAATTTATAGTCTTTTGGAAAATCACATAATCATTTTTACAAAGACATGATGGACTAACTTGAGATAAGTTAAACCAGTTGGATTATGTCAGGAGCAGCAGGAAGACACAAATTCCACTTTATCCAAAATCACTGCAATGAAGCTCAAAGTGTGATGTCTCCGACTCTTGCCTTCACTCTTCCATATTACTCTCTTGAGATGAAATGGTGAATCATGGAGCTCCTATCAGACTTTTGGGCTCTTTGCTAATGCTGTGCAAATGTCTCCTCAGGTCCATATACACACCACTAGAGTCTCAGTCTCTGGAGTCCTCAACAACAGTGACAACTAAAGAACAATAGCTGACAAGATGTCTGTACGTTACTTTGAATGACTTGGTCCCATTCATTTTTATTGAGAGGCTGGGGGCTCAGACAAGTACAGTCATTTCTCCAGTTGAGCAGCTTGGAGAGAGTTTGAATCCGGGGCTGTCTATTTCCAAAGTCTGTCTTTTTGCATTAAAACATATAGCATTATAGGATGGGTTTCAGGCACTATGAGATATGTGTGCACTAAGTTTGTTGAGGACTGCTCTTGAGAACAACTTCTGTAAGGGGGTGAGGGAAGAGGATGGGGCCGAGAGGTTGCACCATGAGGCGGTTACAGCACTGATCTTGGAGAGAGTTCTGGAGATAGATCACCCTTAGAGTTGTCCAGAATTGAGGTAGTTTTTGACCAGTTTCTGGCTTTAAGCTACCCTTGGGGATGATGAAGCCCTTGTAATTAGGTCTTCTGTGTGGAGGAGTTAAAGTCCCTTTATATGATGCCAAAGTGGTCTTCTTAAATTGGTGATTAGTCATCCTCACACTTTCACTGTCTTGTTTTAATGCATCCATAAGTGAGCTGTTGCCCTCAACAATAGGTATCAATTACTGTAATCCTTAAAAATCGCTGCTTTATCTGGAAACTTTCAAACACAGGAGCATCTGCGCCAGCCAGTGAACTCCCTTCCGCAGTTACCGCACCCCAGCCCCCGTTGGGAAGTGTAGCCACTGCACTGTCACAGAGTGCAGGGAGCTATTGACATTTCACCTGGCAGGGATGGGTCCCTCATTGATGGCCAGCTAGTGACTGACATGCTCTGAAATCCCAGTGCAGAGGCAGCTTTCTGTTGCTACTCCAGACACCGGCAGTCTTAGAACAGACTCACTGGAAAAAGACTCTGAGAGAGATTTGTATGCAGGAAGTCTGTTGAGCAGCGCTCCTGATTTCAAGAACGACACTTGTAACGGAGTGACAGTCAGAGGAGGAGGTGATGCTATTGAGCCAGGGAGTCAGCAGATCACGCAGGGGAATCTAGAGCTGGGATTTGAGGCAAGGGGGTCGGAAATTGGTGGCCTCCCATTGGACAGTCCTTGGATACTGGCTACTCCTAAGGAGGGCACTTGGCTTTGGGCAAGGTGCTCTCTTCATCACTTAGCTGTTAGAGGACAACATCTCAGACTCCCAAGATAGGAAACAGGTGCCCTGGTCCTGAAAGGGGCATCTGGGAGGCACAGCACAATGGCCACTGCACCCCGTGAGTTCTGTTCCCAGGTTGGCCACAGGCTCCTACCGCAAACAGATTACTTTGCCTCTGGATTTCAGTGTCTTCAGCCATAAGGTAGAAGCTCTGTGTTTGTGAAGCTGCACTAGGTAACACCCACAATCTCCCGTGCCTCCTCGTATGGCCGTGCCTAACTGGCCATCACATCAAACACCACAGAACACACACACACACACACCACCTTTTGGCAAAGGGTTTTATAGCTTATGAAACCGATTTATATCCACCATTTAAAACTCACAGCAATCTTTTAAAATGGCTATACCTTTCCTCGGTTTATAGATGAGGACACTGAGATTTGGAGAGCCAGGCAACCGAGCAAACTGACACAGGTTAATGCATTCGGGAGGCGGGACTCAGTGGTACTGGAGCCCCAGGTACCACGTTTGGGGCGCCACAGTTTCAGCTGCCTTTCTAAAACTTCCTAATTAGCCTCAATCATTAGTAAGTCTTTCATGAAAATATGGTGGAAGATGCTGAAAAAGAAACTTGTTTTTTAAAATACGTTAACAGGAGAAAGGGTGCCGGGAACCAGTATCATGAGCCAGGCATCACGTGATTTCATCCTATAATGTCACTGTATTACAGATGACAGAATGGAAAACTCTGGATTTATTTCTAGCCCAAAGTCATACAGCTGGGAAGTCAGAGGTGGGGTTGAGCCCCCGTGCACTCTGGCAAAATGGCCTCTCCCGTGCAATGTCCACATTCTCAGGGCAACATGGTCCCAGGTTCTGAACTGTTTTCTTGATGCTCTGCATTTGCTGACCAAAAATGCCCAGTGGGAATAGACACTGGGAGGCGATTTAGCCAAATATCCTTTTTAGCAAATGATTTATTTACTGCTGCCAGGACAGCATTTTCTCCTATTCTTTCTTTGGCCCTCAGTGCTGCTTCCGGTTTTTGTTTTTTGTTGTTGTTGTTTTGTTTTGTTTATTTCTCTCCAGGAAGCCTCTTATCTTTGCTGACTGGGGGCCAGTACATCTTCTCCCCACAGTAAATCTGCGGCTAATGGGCTCCCAGAAGAAAAGCAAAGCGTGAAGCCACTCAGAAGCACAACTGTCTTCTCTTAGAATAAACGAGTTATTTTCCCCTTAAATTCCTAAGCGGGATGCCTCTTCACGACCTCTATTCCCTCCCACTACCCCACTTTCTCTCCTACATCCATTCTTCTCCCAACCAAAAAAAAAACCAAACAAATTTGGATTATTTGGGGAAACGGGCAGTAATTTTGATAAAAACTAGCATGTGTCCTTGGTTTTTGCATAATTTTTAGTATCTGAGAAGATGAGTGTGGGAGAAAAGAGGCTATATTAGAGGCCCCAGAAAAATGGAAGGAGACATACAATGGCCTTGCTCCCTGAGATCAGAGCTCAATATTACTAACCTTCATTTTACGAGTTAAGAGTATCCCGTGGTTAGTCAGTTGTAAAGGCAGAACCAAAATTCACTGAAAGCCTTGTCCTTTCTTTTCTCCATCACACTGCCTGTCAAGATGAAAGGTCTGCCCTTGCCTGCAAGGATTGGCAGAGCCTACCAAGCTGAACGGGTTGAGATGCAGTAGCATGAGACCAACGGAGCTCATCCAGACGCTTCTATAGGTCATTGTGACCTGCTCCTTCACGCCCTTCAGTCTCTGCTCAAGCATCACATTCCCGGAGCGGTCATCCCTACCCATCCTATCCAAATGGCCTCCTCAACACTGTCTCCTTTTCCTGTTTTTGTTTTCTCTGTAACACATATCATGCTCTGATACATTATATGTTATGCTTATTTATTTATTTACTGCCTTTTTCCCCTTGCTAGGGCGTAAGCTCCTTGAGGCAAAGATCTTCCACTGTTTTGTCCACTGTTGCTTTCCCAGCACGTAGAAGAGTGCTGGCACATACTAGGTATTTGATAAATATTGGATGAGTAAAAAAATGAATGCATGGGGAAAGGACAGGGAGGTATCTAGTGGTGAGACCCAGAGCTCTGTCTCAGCACTACATTGATCAGTTTTTTGTGTGTGTGTTTCTTTTTTTTAACCTTAGAGCCCACAGATGCATTTCAAGTGGAAGGATTTACCTGTGAACAGCTAATGTGACACCCCTTCTCGGTTGGGATGGCTCCTACCATCAAATCACTGAAAGCAAGATGGGGACTTCATATTCATTTTGTGAAATCTCACCCTTTAAGAAGAGGCCAGACAGCTAACTAGCTCTCTATCAGTCACATGGGAGCCCAGCAAGAAGATAACCTTCTGGAAGTCAGGCAGAGGCAGTCACCAAGAACCAGACCATGCTGTCACCCTGACCTCTGACGTCCAGCCTCTAGACTTTGACACCCAAGATTGTCTCCACTATCCAAGATGTACCTGGATCCTGGCCTCAAAGCCCTAGATAGATTTAAACCTTCATCTTTCTCCTGGTGCTTTGACTTTCTAGCCTTATGCCTCTTTCTTTTGACTCTCTGGCCTGTGTTCTAGTCAGTTTGGGCCCCAGAACTAATTACCATAGACCAGGTGGCTTAAACAACAAAAACTTATTTCTCACTGTTCTAGAACCTGGAATCTCAAGATCAGGCTGCCAGAACAATAAAATTCTTGGTGAAATCCTTCTTATTGCTGAGTCCTTACACTGGAAAAAGAAAACTAGCTAGCTCTCTGATCTCTTTTTATAAGGGCATTGATCCCTTGAGGCTCCACCCTTATGACCTAATCACCTTCAAAAGTCCCATATCTGAATATCATCACATAGATATTAGGGTTCAGCATATGAACTTTGGGGCAACACAAACATTCCGGCTGTCATGCCTCATATTCCGTTCTTATAAGACTGTCATCCAGCTTCAGCAAATCTTATGTCATGGGTTATCTCATTTCAGAGCAGAGTATATTTGAATTAAGTATCCTGGAGAACAGTTCTTTCATGTTTTCATGTCAAGATTCTGTTTTAACTGCCATTCATTTCTTTTGTTTTTCTCTTTATGATATAAGGATGGATAATTTTAGTAGGCTTCCAGACTCAATTCATTTTTTTTAGCAGGTCTACTAGATTTGGATTCTTTTTGCTGCATATCTTGAAATGCTAAATTAATAAAATATTCTTAAAATTTGTTTTTATTTTTTGAGAGAGAGAAACAGACAAAGGGGGTGGGGGAGAGGCATAGAGAAAAGGAGACACAGAAACTAAAGCAGGCTCCAGGCTCTGAGCTGTCAGCACAGAGCCCGACACAGGGCTCAAACCCCTGAATCATGAGATCACAACCTAAGCCAAAGTCAGACGCTTAACTGACTGAGCCACCCAGGGGCCTGAGTAAAATACACTTTAAAAGGAACAAATAACTACTGTCAACAATTTGCAGTTTGAACTGATTTCCACCTTTTTCTTAGGTTCCTTTAGGACTCTGAAAGGCTCTCTCTCCATGGGGCCTGGGAATAAGCAGTTTATCTTGCACACCTCATCCTTCCCTTCAGAGTGGTCGCATTGCTTCACCTCCATGTTGCATCATGATACTGGACCTCTGAAGCAGCCAGGCTTGCTACCACAAGATACCTGGTTGGCCTCCAATTAGGGAGCTTCAATAACTCAAGTTGGGCTCATGTACACAGTCTAGAACTCCTCTACCTATTTCTTATCCTTCTGTTTGTTCGCTGGCTCTGTTTTAGGGTTGTCTAGTCCCTACACATTTGACTCAGTCTCCAGTCTCTGATCTCATGCTGACTTCTTGTCTTGACATAACTGGCTTGCCTAGTTTGAGCCATCAGCTCTTTCTTACAGATTGCTTGCACGTATCTTAGAAGCTTATACTCATCTTTTCTGGGCTTTCTTATTTAAATATTGAGCCTCAGCAAGATCTTGTCTCCGGTTCTAGCCTGCCATGCAGGAGAAACTCTGAAATGTAGAGAGAATGTTAACCAAGGAGTTACCAACTTTTTAGCATATATTTTATTCCCTGCTAACACAAGGAAGGAAGGGAGAGAGGGAAGGAAGGAAAGATTAAATAAATAATGAGAATAAAGTGAAGAAATTGTTCAAGCCTTAACAAAAAAATAAAACAAACAAAAGAAGTTTTGCAAAAACACTCAACAAGTGGGACTAGAAGAGAGTGTCCTCGACTTGATGTAAAGGCATCTATAAAAAATCCTCAGCTAGCAGTCGTACTTAATGGTGAACGATTTGATGCTATCTCTTAAGACCAGGAAAAAGATAACAAGAATGTCTGCTCTTGCCACTTTTATTCAACATTTACTGGAGGTTCTAGCCAGCAATTGGACAAGAAAAAGAAATAAAGCACATCTATATTGGAAAGGAAGAAGTAAACCTATCTCTATTCACAGATGACATAATTTTTCATATAGAACATTCTGACGAATCCTCTAAAATCTATTAGGATTAATGGTTTAGCAAGGTTGCAGGATATAAAATCAGTACCAAAAGAATTAATTATATTGTGATTGATACACTTAAATTCCAACACATGGAAAATGAAACGTTCAAAAAAAATTCAAAGGGGTGCCTGGGTGGCTCAGTCGGTTAAGCATCCAACTTCAGCTCAGGTCATGATCTCACTGTTGGTGGGTTTGAGCCCCACGTCGGGCTCTGTGCTGACAGCTAGCTCAGAGACTGGGGCCTGCTTCAGATTCTGTCTCTCCCTCTCTCTCTGACCCTCCCCTGTTCATGCTGTCTCTCTCACTCTCTCAGAAATAAATAAAAAACATTAAAAGTTTTTCAAAAAATAATAATTCAGAGTACAATGCCATTCACATTAGTGAAAAACGAAAGTAAAAGACAAAAGTGAAAAAAAAACATACTGCAAAACATTGCTGAAAACAATTAAAGAGATCTAAATAAATGGAAAGATATCCCATATTCATGGATTGAAAGACTTAACATTGAGAAGATGGCAATTTTCCCCAAACTAAACTACAGATTCAGTGGCAATATCTTTCAGAATCCCAGATGACTTCTTTTAGAAACCAATGAGTTGATCATAAAATTTATATAACTACTTTTACCCATTGGTCAAAATATATAAACTTCCAGTTATAATATAAATAAGTCATGGAGATATAATGTATAGCATGGTAACTGTAATAAATAATACTATACTGTATATTGAAAGTTGCTAAGAGAATAGATTTTAAAAGTTTGCATCACAAAAAAAAAATGTAACTATGTGTGATGAGGGATGTTAATTTAGAGTCACTGTGACTATTTCACGGATATACAAGAATAAAATCATGTTGCATACCTGGAACTAATATCATGTTGTATGTCAAGTAACTCTCAATAAAAATTAATATATATTCTAATGACATTTTAGGGAAAATAATACACTTATTTCCCCACACAGGTGAAAATGTTCAGGTTAATGGAAAATGGAAAAATAAAAAAACATACATAATCAAAAATATCCTGAAAAAGATGAATAAAGTAGCTCTCACACTTCCAAATTTCAAAATTTGTTACAAAGCAATGCTAATCAAGACAGCATGGTACTGGCACAAGCCTAGATATCTATATAGATCGATGGAATAGAATTGGGAGTCCAGAAAGAAGCCTTTCACCAATGGTCAGCTAATTTTCAACAAGGGTGCCAAAACCATTCAGTGAGGAAAGAATAGACATTAACAAATGGCCAACAAATGGCCAGTAGACATCAACTACATGTGGCTACATGTAAAAGAATGGATTTGGACCCTTAGTTCATAACCTATACAAAAATTAACTCAAAGTGGCTTGAAGATCTAAGCATACATGCTAAAACTATAAAAGTGTAAAAGAAAAAAATTCACTTTTATATCTACTTACATAGCATCTTGCTTCTGGTACTTTTATTCTTTCTGATGGATCTGAGTTTTGCACTGGTATCATTTTTCTTTAGCCTAAATATCTTCCTTTAACATCTCTTGCAATGCAGGTTAATGTCCACAGATTTTTTCAGATACTGTTTTTCTCTGTAAAGTTCTTATTTTTGACTTTATTTTTGAAGGACATTTTAACCTGTATGAGGAAATTTGGGTGGGCTTTTGTTTCTTTCAGCATTTTAAACGTTTCTATTATCTATTGACTTTTGTTATTTCTGCTAAGCAGTCTTACCCCTTTCTGTTGTTTCTTTCATTATAGAGACGTGTGTGTGTGTGTGTGTGTGTGTGTGTGTGTGTTTACGATCTTTGTCTTAATCTTCAGTTTTCAAAAGATTGATTATAATGTATCAAGATTTGTGTTTCATTTTATTTATTTAACTCAGTAAACTTACTGAGTCAATACCTAGATCTGTACATTAAAGTCATTATCATCATCGTTATCATCATCATTATTCATGAAATTTGGGAAAATATTGGCTACAAATCAACTTCCATATATTTTTTATGCCTCAATCATGTCTTGTGTTCTGTAGGAGTCTGGTTTCACATTATGGTAGACTTTACAAAATTATCCTACATCTCATCAAGGCCCTGATCATTAAAAAAAATCTTTTTCCACTTTGTTCATAAGATTCAACATTATATGGATTTGTCTTTGAGTTCACTGGCACTTTCTTCTATTCTCTTCAATCTGCTTTCACCTCCCACCTGCGTCTGTCCCACAGTTTCCATGTAAACACTTGCAATTATTAGTATCAGCCTTTAGGGAACCGCCCAACTTCCTGTCATGGTACTGACCTCATCTGCATGGTACGTGAGCTCTGGTTCTTTCTTCCCCCTCCCCCTATCTTACTTGGGATGGGGGAATAATGTAAAATATCCCTCCCCTTTTATAAGAAAGATAATGCTTTATGAGGCAAGCCCTCTTCAGGATGGTTTATGGGGAAGGGGGGACTGTTAGAGCACTTAGCCAATGAATGGGCCAGAAACGTACATTGCTTTATTATCTTCATCCACCTGCTTTTTAGAAGGATGAGGATTCACATACCATAGTATTCTAATTTGTAACAGATTTTTCAATTTTATGGAGACTAGCATCCAAGATTACATTTTTGATATTTATACACATTGGAAATGTGAGAACAAAGGGAATGTATTTTCATGAGTCTTAGAAGGAATGAGAACTGTGGCTGGAAGAAATAAGGCCAACCTTCTTGAGAGCAAGAAAGATACCTGGAGCCTGAGCCATACTTCTCCAATTTGGACTTTGTGTTTAGCACATCACGAAATTCATGTTTACTTTCTCCAAGTTTATGCTTTTATGTAAAATGGATGCAAAAGTAAATCTACATGTACTAAACGTACCTCTACTGGTCCATTTGGGGAGATAGTACTTTAGTTAAATGAGACTGGGCTTTGAAAGAAAATGACAGATAAGTGCCAGCCTAAGAAAAGTAATGCAATAAATACATGCAAAATTTTTTGAATGAATGACTACATCACTACAGCCAAATTTTAATTACCAATAACTAGAATTTAAGTACCTCATAGGTCACCTGAAACTCTGGGTGGTATTGTCACAAAGAGTGTTTCCTCTGGTTATGCAGAGGGAAGGAGCAGGTGACTTTATATACCTGACACCCTTCTGAGTGTCTCTCTCCACCCTGTTCTCACCCTATAAGGAGGCCATGACTACCAAAAGGAGGTAGAGTTTCTAGTGCTCAAACTGGTGAGGAAGTCCTCAGGACGAAGCAGAAAGAGCACAGGGCGTGGGACCAGATGGACACAAGTAGTCTCCACGAACCTGAGAAGTTGCCTCAATCGTATAGGACTTCAGTTTTACCCCTGGGGAATGGGACTAGAAGCATCTCTCTGGCAGTCACAAGGTGCTGACCGATGAGCACACATACAGGAACATCTCTGAAAGTATTTGCACACCATACAAGGGAAATGTGAATGCACGAGGCTGCTGAACATGTCCTTAGCATAGATACAGAAGCGTGGAGACATAGCTGGTTGGTCTTCCCAGGATTCCTAGTTATCAGGAAAATAGGAAAGGTTTAGCTTCCTAAGTAACATAGCAGTGATTCTGAATCAGAAAATCTTTAAAAATGTTTAAGGGAATTCATTCTCTATAAAATAGGTTAAAGACTCCAAAAAAAAAAAAAAAAAGCAATTTTCCATTGTGTTAACCTTCTGGAGGGTATTTAACCATTGGGGGTTGTGATTCTGAGAACCCTCAGGCACATGAAAAATGTGGCTATTTGCATATCGGACCTCAGAGACCTCCTTCCTTCCGTAGCTGCTGTTTTGCTCACAGCCTCAGGGTTGGAAAAGCCAAGTTGTTTGGGGCCAAGCAAATTATGTTTGGTAAAAACAAGAAAAGAAATAAAATCAAGATAGAGCGGTACAGTAACATGAGGCTGAAAATCAGGGGTTGAGATGCTAGTCTCTGCCTGGCCTGCCAATGCAGCCTGGTCTTGTGCCTGGACACAGAGAAGCCACCCAGGTGGGTTGGATCTTTCCTGGCTCCCTCCTCCCTCAGGACAGAGCCTGCAGCAACTGACAAAACAGGCTTGAGCCACTTCCTGCTGGTCAGAGGGTCTTTCCCAGCACCATCTCCCTCCTTCCACTTTGCACATTCCCTTTACCAGGTGTCCTGGATACCACCCCGCTGACTTGCAATTGGGCTCCTCTGTCTGGGCCACAACCTGGTTTCATGATGTGCCTCCATTTTGGGGTCATTGTGTCCCCAGTTGCTGTTCTCTGTCACCCTTCCTGGTCTCGCACCCTGCAGGCTCCTAACAGCCCTCGGTCCCAATGCCTGCATGGAACTTAGGGTGGTGGCACCCCGTCCACAACCACTGAGAATCAACATGGAGCTGGGAACTGGGTTGTCATCCTCATGTTCAAATTCTATCTGCTTCAGGGAGCTCTCCCGATAGCCTACAGCTGTCCCCATTCTCTCTTTTCCAAAATCGAACCATATATTTCTTTTTTTTTTTATTTTCTTTTTTAATGTTTTATTTATTTCTAGGAGAGAGAGAGACAGCGCGAGCAGGGGAGGGTCAGAGAGAGAGGGAGTCACAGGCTGAAACAGGCTCCAGGCTCTGAGCTGGCAGACAGCACAGAGCCCGAAGCAGGGCACAAACCCACGAACCGAGAGATCATGAACTAAGCGAAAGTCGGACGCTAAACCGACTAAGCCACCCAGGCGCCCCTCGAACCATATATTTCTTAGCACGTGAAATATAACACGCTGTCCGCCATCCGTTATTTCCCTGCTCTGTGGTGAGTGAGACGGGATCCACGAGTGTTCGTAGGATGACTCATTCTGCCTCTCTTCACTGCGGTCCATGGATGGCAGCTCTCACCAGACGCCTTTGCTGGCACAGCCTCTTCTAGCATAACCAAGGCTAGGATCTGCTTTAGTCTTCATGCACTGGGCTCCCGTGCGAGTGGTTTTGTCTTTCTGGAACGCTCTCTTCTTCATGTGTTTGGTGCACTCCCACTCATTCTTCAGGTCCTAGCCTGATCACCGCCGACTCAGCCACACCGTCGCTGTCACCTGCACTGTCCCATCGCTCCCTGACTCTCGTAACACTTGTCCACATTGTGTTTTACAGTCTACCTCAAGGCCCTGAGCTTCGTAATAGCAAGAAGAGTTATCCCCAGCGCTTACAACACTGCTTGGCCTTTATTTAATGTTAAATAGAAGAAAATAAATGGTCCACAAGCAAACAACAAACTTTTTATTAAATGAAGGAATGAATAACTAGTTGCACGGCCTCATTGTTTTCTTCAGTGACTGTGGCAGAGCATTTCCATCTTGGTCACCCAAAGAGATTTGGTTCATGTTGGAAAATATAACCAAGGCTCTCAGAGTTTCCCAGCTCCCGCAGGTCTCTTGATGTCAGGCAATTGCTCTCTCTGCAATGAAAACAGCAGGCTTCAAGTCTACAAGCCTGTACATAAAAAGATCCATTATCCTGGGAGCCAAATGTCACTGCTGGAATGGCTTCCAAACGCTGCCAAAAAGAACATTATTAATAACAGTAATGATAATAATAGTGATCATAATAACACATATTAAATTTTAATTTATATGGCACCCAAGCTCCACAGCTCAGGGAGGGAATCACTCTCATAGCAGAGGGGAAAGAATAAAGCAAAACTCCAAATGAAAGGAAATATGATACAATTTGGGCAGAGTGCCAGGCTTTAAGCTGCTGTGTGGGGACAGAGAAAGAAAAGGGCCTCACCAGGCTTTGGACAAAGTCAGACTTGATGCGACAGTTCTAAATTTTAGCAAGGCAGCAGAGAGAGGTGGAAACATATGTTTTAGTCTCATATTGGGGTAAGCATCCTTCATCATTCCAATTCAAAGCAGAGAAAATATTGCCCTGAGAGCCCTTGAAGGATGCAGGGAGGAAACCGGCATAAAGGAAGTCTGAGTCTCTGCCTACACAGGGAGGTCACGTCGCAACCCGATCAGATGGGTTGAAAGGTCAGTGGTCCACACTGTGTGTGCAAATAACAGTCAAACATTTGAGGAGATGGAAAAAAGAAAGTAGGTGCATTCGTGGTTGTGAGGACATTTTTCACAGCTGTGAGAGAATCCAGGGACTCTGAAAATGGCTAATAGCTAAAAACGGGAATCGCTTTTATTTACTATGACAACATTGTTGTCATGTTGAGCTACGAATCTGGGAAGTCAGGGGGATGGGGTTTGGGTCTTGTCTCTTCTTTCTTACTGTGTGAACTTGGATGTGTCATTAAATCCCTAAACTTTTATTTCACATCACTAAATTGAAAGCAACAATAGGGTTTAACCGCATAGGTTAGAAAATGCACAGTAAGTGTTAGTATATTATATTCCATAAAAGTTTATTGACATATCCAACACCTTCCAGAGCCCTCTTGTGCCCTTTATTTATTTATTTATTTATTTATTTATTTATTTATTTATTGTGGGGGGAGGTGAGAATACTTGACATGAGATCTATACTCTTAACACATTTTGAGGCACACAATACTGTGTTTTTAACTACAGGTGGTACGTCACCTTGATGATGGTGATGGTATCTTGGATTTGTACCAGAGATGGAGAACTTGAGAGACAGGATTCCTGCCTGCCTGCCTGGTTTCTGGATACGGTGTGGGATCTGGGGGCATAGACGAAGTGGATGATTAATTACCCTAAGATTAGTCATTGCATAGCCTTTCTCAGGCCACCCCCACTCCAGGCTGAATTGTAATTTGAGGTGTCATCATCCCTCTCTGTGGAGAGCATGAGAGCTAATATTGGCATATATGGTCTGATCTTAATCTATAGTGGATAAAGACCATGATGGCTTTTTAAAAATAAAATATACATGCATAAACAAGATACTTTAAACTATCAAAAGGTGTACAATGAAATTAAATCTTCTGTTCTTACCAAACCTCTGGTACTGCTCCCTACTAGCAGTTTCTTGCTTATCCTTCCATAGTTTAAACTCCTTTGATGTTATTTAAATTTTTTTAATGTTTATTTATTTGTGTGTGTGTGTGTGAGAGAGAAACAGAGAGAGACAAAGAGAGACAGAGAGAAGAGGGGAGGGGCAGAGAGAGAAGGAGACCGAGAATCTGAAGCAGGGTCCAGGCTCTGAGCTGTTAGCACAGAGCCCCAGAGCCCAACGCAAGGCTGAAACCCATGAACCGTGATATCATGACCTGAGCCAGAGTCAGATGCCCAACCAAATGAACCACCCAAGCGCCCCTCTCCTTTGATGTTATTTTGAAACTTGACTTAACCAACACGACTACATACATCATGCACACCTTACAAACTGTCAAATTTTGCCCCATGTGTTATAATATTAACATCCAATTTTCTTGAAAGCATGCTATGTGCTCATCATTTTTCTCAGTACTTTATTTGCATTACTATGTACAGTTTTCACAACCACATCTGGTTTACAAGCTGTGTGGATCGAGTCACATTTCTTGACTTCTCGATGACAGGTCCACGTCCTTGGTGAAATGGGGCCAGTGGGGTTCCCCTGGCATGGTGGATGCACATGTAGTGTGTTGTGTCTGGTACTCAGCCACTAACCATCATAAATACAGCCTCCTACCCCTATCTTTTCCTGTACCCTATAATACAGAAGGCAAGGCCTGATTTTCATTTACTTAGTTTGTGTGTATGGATAGGGAGGTCCATGTGATATGAAGTTTTTGGGTTCATTTACTCTGGATAAACGAGCCTGGTGTGTGTTAAATAAGTATTTTGTGTTTCCTGAACACACAGTTGTTCAAGTATATCCCAAGCACTAGGCATAGAACTTAATTTTTCCTTTTATTATTTCACTCTTTCTTTATTCTTTATTTTTAATTCTTTCTCTTTCATGGTTTCAGACCTCTGAGCTCAACTAGGAAAAAGTAACCCAGGTTTTTTATTTCTTCATTGACCGACTCTCCAAATTTGGTTTGAGGAAGAAGCTGGCTGGATAATTCTTTCCTCCGAGTTCGAAGATCAAATTTTGTGTTTTAGACAAAGACACGGAGAAAAACCAGAGTCCTTGAGGGTTGGATTTGAAGCAAGCAGTCCAGAACTCCCTGCCTAGTACACCAGAGCTCAAATAATTATTCCACCCTGCTCAGAAAGATCCCACACCCACCATTTGCCAGGTTGCACAAACTCCACATGCAGATATGAGATCTGCCAACAAATTCTTTTCTAATCTGTGGACTGTCTTGTACAAAAAGTCACAAAAATATAAATTTACAAGACCTTTAATTATACTTTTCATAAACCATGTTGATTGAATGTTATGCAGAAAGGTGGGAGTCTTCAGACAGAGAGAGGAGGGAAAAGACTTTAAACAGAGGGGGAATTGCCTACAAAGGCATGGAAACGTGAACCAGCAGGCATTGCTCTTTAAGAAGCTCAGAGTAATTCCACTTGGCTCCTGTGATCCTGTGATTCTATGGTGGGACCTTACACACCGTCCTGAAAGCCTTGGTTTGTTTGATCGCAGCAAGGAATGGCTGACACAGTTGAAAGCAGAGAAGTGGTCTGATTAATTTACATTCCTACGAAGATAAGTCTAGACATAATGTACTGAGGAGGTCAACTAGATAAATGTTATTGAACTAAGAGAAAATATTAAGTGGACTAATGCTGTGGGAAATTTGATAATTATTTGGGAATCTAAATCGAATTTGTGGTAGATGGGAAGGACCTTGGCTGAACAGATGTTGGAACGGTTGATATGAAGAGTCACGAGTGATTCACAGAGGCCAGGAGCAGTGAGGGTCAAATGGAAGGAAATGGATCACTAAATATTTTTGGTATGAGGCCCTAGACCTCAAATAATTTTATTTATTTATTTATTTATTTATTTTTAAAATTTTTAATGTTTTATTTATTTTTTGAGAGAGAGATAGAGACAGAGTGAGCAGGGGAGGGTCAGAGAGAGAGGGAGACACAGAATCTGAAACAAGCTCCAGGCTCTGAGCTAGCCATCAGCACAGAGCCCTACGAGGGGCCCGAACCCACGAACCATGAGATCATGACCTGAGCCGAAGTCGGACACTTAACCAACTGAGCAACCCAGGTGCCCCTGGACCTCAAATAATTTAAATGATCCTGCGTGGAAAGACGGTGTAAAAGGCTGATGTTAAGAGTAGATGATGAGGGCATGGCAAAACTTTATGGTTCCTCGTGAGGTCACTGGGAGGAAGATCAGCCTCATCAGTATATAGATAAGAGTTGGAATGAGTGGGAATGTAAAAATTGCCCAATGTTGAAGATAATGGCAGGGGTACCTGGGTGGCTCAGTCAGTTAAGTGTTGGACTTTGGCTTAGGTCATGATTTCGTGGTTCATGGGTTTGAGCCCCACATCGGGTTCTGTGCTGGCAGCTCAGAGCCCGGAGCCTGTTTTGGATCCTGTGTCTCCCTCTCTCTCTGCTCCTACCCCCCTCATGTTCTGTCTCTCTCTGTCTTTAAAAAAAAAAACAACAAAACACCTATATATAAAAAAAGAAGGTAATGGAGATAAAGTAGATCAAGGGAGCCATGGGCATTTATCATAACAAAGGCTAGCCCCTAATAGGTGAGCCCCATGGGCTCCACATCATTTAAAATGTATTTTATGTATTAATTCATTTAACTCTCTCAATAAGCTTTTGAAGTAGGTACAATTATTAAACCCATTTTATAGGTAAGAAAACTAAGTAAGAGGAAGTTAATTACTGTTTGAAGTCTGTGAGATCATAGAAAATGTATATATATAATTCTTTCCTCTGGGTTCCCAGCACAGAGCTCCTAAAGCCCTTGTAAATTCCCAAGTGCTAACGGGTACTAGAAGCATCTTTTATTCTAATGAGGAGAACTCTGAGTGAGCTCCTGGATGGCGGCTGGATGGAAAGGTCACGTCATGATCAGAAGCTTGGAAGATTTAGCTCCACCTCCCATCCTCCAGCGAAGGGAGAGGGGCTGGATGTGGAGCTAATATGTCATCATGTCTATGTGAGAAAGCCTCCCTAAAATCTTAACAGTATGGGGTTAAGAGAGCTTCCAGGTTTGTGAGTACATCCATTCTGGGAGGGTGACACATCTCAGCTCCAAGGGGAGAGGAGCTCATGAGCTTGGACCCCTCTCAGATACCCCCTGCATGTCTCTCCATCTGGCTGCTCACCTGTATCCCTTATCATGTCCTTTACTAAACTGGTAAATTAAGTGTCGTCCTGAGTTCTGTGAGTCGCTCTAGCAAATTAACCAAACCTAAAGAGGGGGTCATGGGAACCTCTGATTTGTCGCCAAGCTGGACAGAAGTTGTGGGTAACCTGGGGGCCTGCCTCTTGTGACTGGTATCTGATGTGGGGTGAGAGCAGTCCTGAGAGACTGAGCCCTTCCTCACTGGTGGGATCTGACGCCACCTCCAGGAAGATAGTGTCAGAATGGAGTTAAATTACAGGACACCCAGGTGGTGTCACAGAAAAGTATTTGTTCTGGTACCTACGAGTGTCAGAGTGAAGTGTCCTGTGTCATCGTAAGGGAGACACAGAGGAGGGAAACTGACTTTTCCACTCCAACATCTAAATTCAAAATCAGACTCAAGCAATCTAGCTCCGGAGGTTTTAGTCATCTGTGAACCTAGAGCCTCTTGCTATAAAGATGGATACCGCCTGGCCTATGGCTGAGATTTAATATATAATTGGCTAAACTGATAAAAAGACGTCACAGAATAAGCCAATGAGATCTCCATCCAATAATGCCACCTGCTCTTGGTAAGTTGTTTAAACTCCCTATATGTCTCTCTCTCTCTCTCTCTCTCTCTTTCGTTTTTTTTACCTTGAAGTAAGTACACCATTGGGGTTGTTATGAACTGATATACAAAACACAGAAAAATATCTGGCACCTATTAAATTCTCAATGTATATCGACTAAGAGAAAGACAAGTCAGAGTTGCCCTGCCTTTATTTTTCTTCTAATTTTACGACATGATGTTCAGAGAATGAGTTATGTGATGCCATTTTTTCACAGTGTGACCGACTTCTAGAAATACTCCATATATGGTTGCAGATAAAGTATAATTTCTGTCTGTTGGATATAGGATGATATCAATGAACAAGCTTTATACATGCAGCCTAACTAACTGATTTTTCAGAAGTCTCTCTTGGAAATTATTATTATTTATCTCAGAGAGATGTTTCAAACTCTCCTCTTCTGTGTATTGGTTTTTTTCATTATGATTCTCTTGTCCTTCACCTCTTCCTTCTTCAAATTTATTTTGAGGTTAAGTTGTTTGATACATAGAGGTTAACAATTGTTTTATGATCTTTATGCATTATTCTTTTATCATGATTTAGCTACTTCTTTTTACTTCTTTTGTTTATTTTGGTAGATTTAAATAAATGTTTGAGAGTGAGTGAGTGAGCAAGCAAGCAAGGGAGGTGCAGAGAGAGAGAGAGAGAGAGAGAGAGAATCCAAAGCAGGCTCCACCCTATCAATGCAGAGCCCAATGTGGAGCTTGAACCCACAAACTATGAGATCATGACCTGAGCCAAAACCAAGAGTTGGACGCTTAAGCACCTGAGCCACCTAGGCTAGATATTAATGGACCACACCAGCTGTCCATGTTCTATTCCTTCCTTAAAAATCTTTCTATGCTCATTCATTTTTACCATTCACTTTACTCCTTATTAAATATTTAGCTGAGCATGCTCCCTCCCTTAAACTCTTTCACATCTTCCAATCACACATACGATAAAACTCAAACTCCTTATTATGGATTATAAGATCCAATGTAACAGATTTTTTTCAGAGTGTTTCCTAACAGTCCCCTTCTTATTTTGTCCATGTACAACGCCAGGCCCCTGTTGCTCATAGAACATACCAGGCATGTTTCCTCCCCAGGCTCTTTGTACTTGCTTTGTCCTCTACTGTGAACCCTTTCCCCTGCTGTCCTCCGAGCTCACTCTTGGCTCACATTTTACTCCTCTGAGAGACCATTCTTGGCACCGTATCTAACATTCCTTGCCCTGCAATCACTCGTTAAGCTTTGTCCAGCTTTATTTTTCAAAAAGAGTGAGATCCTGTCATTTATGACGACACTGGTGGACCTAGAGAGTATTATGCTAAGTGAATAAAGTCAGACAGAGAAAGAAAATATCATGTAATTTCACTTATATGTGGAATCTAAAAAAAAAAAGAAAAAGAAAAAGAAAAAGAAAAAAAGAAAAAAGAACAAATGAACAAAAGGTAAAAGGAAAAAAGAAACAGAAAAAGACTCATAAATACAGGGAACAAACTGGTGGTTGCCAGAGGAGAGGGGAATGGGTGATATCAGAGGTGACGATTAAGAGGTATAAGCCTCCAATTATAAAATAAGTCACGGGATAGAAAGTACAGTGTAGAGAATATAGTCAATACGATTATAATAATGCTGTCTGGTGACAGATGGTGACAGCACTATCTTATCATGGTGAGCACCGTGGCATGTATAAAATCATTGAATTACTGTATTGTACACCTGGAAGTAATATAACACCATACGCCAACTAGACTTCAATAATAAAACAAACAAACAAGGGGCGCCTGGGTGGCTTAGTCGGTTAAGCGTCCGACTTTCGCTTAGGTCATGATCTCACGGTTCGTGGGTTCGAGCCCCGCGTCGGGCTCTGTGCTGACTGCCAGCTCAGAGCCTGGAGCCTGTTTCAGTCTGTGACTCCCTCTCTCTCTGACCCTCCCCTGCTCACGCTCTCTCTCTCTCTCCTAAAAATAAATAAAACATTTAAAAAAACAAAAAAACAACAAACAAACAAACAAACGAAACCCAACAAGACTCTGTATTTGTTCCCTAGGGCAGCTATGAAAACCGATCACAACCGGTTGGCTTAAAACAACAAACAGCATATTATCTCACTGTTCTGGAGGCTGGAATCCTGAAACCCAGCTGTCTGCAGGGCCGTGCCCCCTCTGCAGACTGTAGGAAGATCCTTCCTTGCCTCCCTCTCACTTCAGGTGGTTTCTGGCACGAACATGGACTCCTTGATGTTCCTTGGCTTGCTGACACATCACTCAGCTTCTGCCTTCATCTTCACAAAGCCTTCCTCCCCGTGCGTGTGTCCCTGCGTGTGATGTCCTCTTACGATGACAGGTCACTGGACCCAGAGCTCATTCTAATTCAGTATGACTTCACCTTAACTTAGCTAATTATATCTGCGAAGTCTCTATTCCCAAGAAAGTCGTACCCACAGGTTCTGAGGGGACATGAATTTGGAGGGACACTAGTCAACTCAGTAAAGGCTTATTTATATCAATATTATGTATTTGTTTAGTGATACTTCACCCTACTAAAATATACATTTCATAAAGATAAGATAATCATCTATTCTATTTACTGGTGTCTCCACAATGACTTGTGGGTGGGTTATAAATTCCTCCCGGAATGAAAGGTTCTGTTTTAGGTGTGAATAAGTATAAACTACATATTTTTTTTAACCAAACTCGAGGACCCGATATTTATTGTGATTGTACATCTTATTTTGCATTTTGTATTTAACTTTTAATTGTTTTGTTTCCTTCTTTTCCCAGCTTCTGCTTAAAAGCTTGAATTTTATCTGAATCTGTTTCCTTTTCCTTGTTTGGAAGTTAAGCATAATTATTGTAATTATTTCGTGGTTCTCCTCAATTGTATTAGGCATTCTTACAATGTGTAAAGTTAATTAATACTTTTATCCTTCCTCACAACAAAATCTACAATTTAAAATCCACCTTGTTCTTAAGCCAATCCAAATTATCGTCCTCATAATTTTTATTCTTACAGTTAATGCTTATTTAATCTGATATGAGACATGGGCTTTTATAAAAGTGCCTTGAGAAAAGAAAACAACAGAAAATGCTGGTAGACCAACAAATTCCAACCAAGATTCAAAAACTTTCTTGCCATAAATGATAACTTTGGAGCACATCCCTCAAATGTTAGGATGAGTGTGTGGTGGCCCTAATGCAAAACAACTTTTTAAAATAATTTTTTAAAATGTTGATTTAATTTTGAGAGACAGAGAAAGACAGAGTGTGAGCTAGGAAGGGGAGAGAGAGAGGGAGACACAGAATCTGAAGAGGCTCTAGGCTTTGAGTCATCAGCACAGAGCCTAACTTGGGGCTTGAACTTACAAACCGTGAGATCATGACCTGAGCTGATGCTCAAGTCTGATGCTCAACTGACTTAGCCACCCAGGAACCCCCAAAAGATTTTTTTAAACCCATAGATTTGTGGATTTTATTTGTTCGTCTGTACTTACTGCATGGCACTATTTTTCTACCCTCACTTTTTTTTTTTTTATTCTGCAATGACTTTTTACATAGTATTTTTGAGCAAGAACCTATAAGCATTGATCTAAAAAATGTCTTTGTGTTACCTTCTCTTTGTCATTTATCTGGCTCCAGAATTTGGAGCTGATGGTGCTCTTCTCCAGCACTTTGGAGATATTACTTCATGATTTTCTGCATCTATTGTTGCTGATGAAAAGCCTACTGACTAGATAGGCTTTGTTCTTCCTGGAATTCATCTGTATTTTTTTCTGATTGTTTTACTTTGACATTCTCCAGTGTTCCCCACCCCTCTTCGCCCCAAGGGAAAACTGTTAGGTATTTGTATTTATCTTGATGACAACTTGGAATTCATCAAGCTGGAGATGCATATCTTCCTAGTGTTGAAAAACTTCTCTGGGTTTCCTCAAATACAAGCTCCTCTCTTCTTGAGTCTTTGAACTCTTAGATGTATGTTGGACTTCCTTTATGTCTATGTCTACCTCAAGAGATTCTCAATCTCTTACTCTCCTACATTCTTGATGGCTCTGTGAGATTGTTCAGTTTACTAAAAGTTATTTCAATAATATCGAATTTTAGTTAAATGTATACTACTTCAACTACAACAACCTATTTGTTTATGAGTGGAAGTCTTATTTTGGACATTTTCAAATGTGTTTGCTTTTTTCACACCGTATTGCTATTTAATTTGTTTTTTTATGCTTATAGTTCAATTTTCTTTATCTCTTTAATCTTCTTTCCTTCCTTCCTTCCTTCCTTCCTTCCTTCCTTCCTTCCTTTCTTTCTTTCTTTCTTTCTTTCTTTCTTTCTTTCTTTCTTTCTTTCTTTCTTTCTTTCTCCTTCCTTCCTTCTTTCCTTCCTTCCTTCCTCTTTCCTTCCTTCCTTCCTTCCTTCCTTCCTTCCTTCCTTCCTTCCAAAAAATATTAGTTAACACTTGTTTTGTTGTTATTTTGGTTGTTGTCGCTGTTATTGGCAGTTCTTAAAGCATTAATTCTTATATCCTGATGATCCATTGTGATAGCTTGTTTCTTTATGTGGTTGTTAACATCTTTGGAAAAAAAAATTTACCACTTTTTTTCTTCCTGTGGGAATAAAGGAGTTTCCTAATTGTTCTGAGGGAGTCTTGGGTTTTAGTGGACTGAAATAGGATTAAAAAATTTTTAGAGCAGTATTATGTCAACAGCAAAATTGAGAGTAAGATACAGAGATTTCTCATAAACACCATGACCCACACATGCACAGCCTCCTCCATTACCAGTATCCCTCCCCAGAATGGTGCAGCTTGTTTCCTTTTCCTTTCACTTTCCAGAATGGTACATTGGTCACAATAGATGAACCTACACTGACACATCCTTATTGCCTGAAATCCATACTTTACAACAGAACTTTACGATAGGGTTCACTCTTATTATTGCACATTCTATGAGTTTGTAGGAAGGTATAATGACATGTATCCATCATTATCAGACTAGTTTTTTTTTTTAAATGAAGCTTATGTATGTATTCTGAGAGAGAGACAGAGACAGGGAGGGATAGAGAGACAGGGAGAGAGAGAATTTCAAGCATTGACAATGCAGAGCCTGATGCGGAGCTCAAATTCATGAACCGTGAGATCATGACCTTAAGGGAAACCAAGAGTCAGCCCTTCAAATGACTGAGCCACCCAGGCACCCCCACAATAGTTTTTACTGTAGTTTATGATCTTAGTAACACAGGCTTGGGTGTCAGTTTCTCATTAGTGCCTTTAGCCACATTTAATAATCTTCACAGAGTCATTGTTATTTCTTAGGGGAGTGAATAGTGTTTTCACTGAGTGGGGCACCCATTAGGAAACTGGAATTTATGCAAAGACTCAGCTCCAGCTGTCTGCATGCATGGACATAAAACCGTAGATCCTGCCTCTTCCTCGATAGCAGAACTCAAGCTCTCATCTGTGACACATATCTTGGTCCCAGACCCTGAGGGGCCTCCTAGCATCAAGATTATCATGCTGGTTTTACTTCTTGTCTATTCCTGAATGCTAGGAATTCCTTTTATTCCTTTTATTTTTTTTTAGTCCATTTCCGTGTTAAACAGTTTGATATATTTTTTCAGCATATATATATATGATTTTATAAGGAGAGGGCTTATCTATGTTACTTTAAACTGGCCAGATTGTTGTTATCTTTTTTTAAAGTTTATTTATTTATTTTGAGATAATGAGAATGCAAGCAGGATAGGGAGAGAGAAAGAGAAGGAGAGAGAGAGAGAGAGAGAGAGAGAGAGAGAGAATCCCAAGTAGTCTCCATGCACTGTCAGTGCAAAGCCCTGGAACTCATGCAGGGCTGGAACTCACAAACTGAGATCATGACCTGAGCCTAAATCAAGAATCAGACACTTTATCAGGTGTCTCCTGTTGGTATCCTTTATATCTACTATAGTTCCAGGAATTACATGCGGTGCTCATGTAGACCTTAGAATATCTTCCGTGATAGCAATAGGAAACTGCACATGAAGAGCAATAGAACATGTTACTTGGTGGTCAGAGAGTTCTGGAATGGAAAGGAGAATCTCCCATAACAATAGGATTTTTTTATTTTTTTATTTTTTTATTTTCTCATTTAAGTTGTTATGTTACCTTATTTTCTATATGATCTGAAATTAACAAGGATTGTTTCTGAAATGATAAAAACTGATTTCACATAATAAACACAAAATAAGGCTCAAAAATGGGATCATGTGATGTCACCTAGCATTTCTGCACTTCATTTCTGATTCTAACACCATTTGGCAACACTTGGATTTTTATCTTTGAACGAAAGGACTCTTGACCTTTATCTCCACTTCAAAAATCTGGAATAAGACTTGATCATTTGATTGTGGCTCCATGTGCCCCCTCCCCCATCCAAGAATATGCCTTTGAAGATTTTGTAAGAACAAAAAGATGGACCTTGTGTAAAAAGAGAGGCAGTTTCCTCTGAACAGCAGGGATGGATGGGCAAACAATCCTTGGGTGGCTTCCCAGAAGCTGGATTCTGCCAGAGCTGGCTTTTCTCTCTTGGTAAATGCCTTGGATTCTCACCATGGACAGTAACCATCCCCTCTTCCTTCCCTTCCTGTCCACAGCCTAAATCAAGAGCCTACCAATGTCATTTGAAGAAACATGAATAGCTGTGCAAGGTAGGTCTCTTAATCAGATCAAATTGTATATATGAAAATTCCATCTGAAATGTGAAATGATTTGAACTCTTTCTCATTGAACAAGGGAAGCCTTCACTAGCTAGTGTGGAGGGAAAAGGAGCCAGAAAATCTCCCTCACAGATGTGTGGAGTTCTGGGATGTCTCTTGTTTTTCAGCAAGGGAGATGGAAAGAGGTGAAAGGATTCTATGGTATATGAGAAAGCATTTAATGGCTTCTAGAAACACTGAGGCTTTCTGTGCAAGTGCTCAAGGTGATTTTCCTCTAATTCCTAGAATGGGTGTTTCTCTTGGGTTAAGAAACCATACCTACTCCCTGACCCCAGCAGGAGTAAAATATTATTCTTTTATTCTCCATCTGGAAACACCTATAACCAGAGAAGTTTGGTTGAATGTAAGTCTGTCATGAATAGAATACATTCCTATCCTCTTATGCAGTCCAATGTATCTAAGTGACCATTTTCTGGCTCATGGTATGTAAGAAGTCAGGTGTGATTTGGAAGAAATGTTCCCAAAGGCAACCTGTTTGCTTACCCTCTTTCTTCCTGTTGGGAAATGTGATGGCTGGTACTTGAGCAGCCGTTTTGGACTCTGAGGTAGAAGCTGTGTGCCAACAATGCCAGAGCAGAAAGGTAGAAGGGACTTTGGTCCTGACAAATTAAAAAAGCTATCCTGCCCAATATTACTATCCATACCTCTTTTGTGGGAGAGAGAAACATATTTTTATTTTGCTTAAGTGTTAGTCTGGGTACCTTATCATTCTCAAAGGTAGCTTATATTAACTGATACAACTTCTTTTACCTGCCATTTTCATCTTGTTCCATTTTACCATTTAGCAGAATTAAAGACAAAGTTCACAATCCCACCACCTGTTTTCCTTTTAATGAATCTTACAGATTGTTCTCTAGATGGATCCTCCAGGAGAGAAAAGCCAGCACTCTTGGACTATGGAGTGCTTGAGCTATTCGGATATGAAAGTTCCAATGTAATTATTAAGCAGTTATTGGACACACACATTGTGCATTTTCCATCCCCTGCCTTCCTGATTACCTTTTTTTTTTTTAGAGTAGCAAATAGCTAATTAAGTTAGAATAACACAAATTTAAAATATACACTCTATTAATGGGGATTAGTTTGCAATGTAAATTTTACAACTAATTTAGAAAGAATGCCATTTTGAGAACAATTTCCTGAAGTTTTCTTGCCCCACATGACTTCAGACTGGGGAAAACTAGTGCTTTAATTACAAGCTAGACAAATAGAGTCTGTGAAATCTTGTTTAGTGAGTTCAGATATAATGAGCTTTCAGAAATCAGCGAGAAGGAAAATGATCATTTATTTATGTGGGTTTTTGCTTCTTGGCATTTTGTGATTACATTTGTTTGGTGTACTTGACTATTTAAAGATTTAAAGGCACTGTTTCCAATATAAGGCAGAGAGATGCCAACGTCAATCACTCGGAAGTGTATTCCTACTTGTGGACAAGAAAGTCTCCATCATCAGCATTGGAGCCAGAGCCATGTACAAGCCTGGACAATGTCCAGTTTTCTTCCTTGTTACCAACTACTGGAGACCTCTCACTGACAACAGCTGTTGTGCTGCCTGTCGAACGATCTGCTGGAAGTGAGACTTCTCCATTCCATGCTCTGCTCAGTTCCTAATCTGACCTGACTGTGTAGTCCACATCTTGTTCAGTTCTCTGGGACATTTGTAATTTTCTAGGGATAGAAGATAGGACCCAGGACCTCCAGAGGCTTGGTGTGGCATGAAGGGAAGACCTTCATATGTCACCAGGGTGACCAACATAGGATCTCCCATCCAGCTGGGACAGTGCTAGATACTTGCCACAATGCAATGGTCTGTTGTCTGTTTTTCCCTCTAGACTAAGTTCCAAGAAGACAGAACCACCTCTGTTTGATCATTGTCATCTCTGCATTTCTATCACAATGACCAGCATATAGTAAATGTTCAGCCCATATTAAAACAAAACAAAACAAAACAGATGTCCCCTTTATCTTCAAAATAAAGTTCAGGCTGTTTTGTGTAACATTCAAGACACTTCAAAATCTGTCCTTAGCCTTTTGAACTGGCCTCATTTTCTACTTTCCCCTACTAATAGCTGAACAACCATATTGAAGCCATCATAATTTACCAAGTAGGCTTGGATTCTTATATACCCCAGTCATTTTTTGAGAGTACCCTTAGTAAAATTTAAAGATACAGCTTAAAAATCATCTTTGTGCAACATCTCCACAAGTCAACAACTGTCTGTATACTGAATTTATCAACAAACATTTGTGGATTAGCCATTCTGTTTCAGGAATAGCCCAACATTCTGACATGACTCTTACCAGTACTTGAGAGTGGGTGAACACTAGGCAGGAATAAAAGAAGTGAGGGCTGAGAATAATGGCCAAGAGTTGGCCAAGTGCACATCAGAAGTCCTGTCTGTTGTTTTCTTCAAGGATAAAGGTGAGCCCGTGGAATGGAGAACCGATAGATCTAATGGCTAGTTGCTTGCTCACTAAGTCTTCATCTGCCCTAACTTTCCCTTACTACCTCTAATCATTTTGGCTTCCAACAGGGCCAAAAGCTGATCATTCTTCATGAAACCCATCTTATTTCTTGTATCATTGCTCAGGCTCTCCCCACTGGAAGTGAAACTCCCCTTCTTCATACCTGCCTTAGCACCTCCTGCTTAACCTTGAAGAATTAGATCAGGACTCCTTTTCCAGAAAGCCTTTGCTGATGTAGCATTCAGTTTGCATTAGACAACTTTCCTGTGCACATGTCCTATTTGTCATTAACTATTTATATGTAGAGCCACCTGAAAATCTTTGTGAAAATACCAATGGTATAGAATGAGACTCTGAAGACTGAAGCCTGGAAGTTTGAATTTTAATATTTTTTCCAGATATTGTCATGTGTATTCAAAACCACTTCTCTGAATTGTAAGCTCCTTGGGGCTGGGCATCTTTCATAAACATTGTGTGCTTGTCAGATGCACAATCATTAACTGAATGGGTGAGTGAATGAATGTCAACACCCTGAGTGGCATCAGCACAAACCAACACACTCTCTGTCCCTGTGGTCTCTTCGACTCTCTGCCCTGGTCCATTTGGTCTCATCTCTGAATTCTTAGGCTTTATCCCCTTCAGGTTTTACCCTCTCTGAGCTTCTGAGTCCTTTCTTGGGATTTTGCTGTTGCCTCTATCGTAACATTCTATAATTTGTTTACTTCTTAGGTTAGTTGCTGTTTGTCTGTCTTCCCTCACAAGGATACAACCTGCACTGGGACAGAAATCTTTGTCAATTTTGTTCATTGATAGACTTTAATGACCCTGAGTGGTGTTTCAGTAAACATTTGGTAAATGAATGAGTAAATGAGTGAATCAATGAATTCCCTAAGATGGGTCCATTTTTATTCAGCTTTTGCACTCAAATTTCTTTTGTGCAACTGCATTTTCTCACCATTGACTCATTTCTGCTTAACTCTCCTCCCACAGTTTTATCTGACTCCAAACGTCCTTGCTGGACACCCCCAGTTCTCAGGCTCTGCCCATAGCTGCCATTTCAGTCACATCCAAACTGGCCCCTTCAAAATGTCACTGGCCATTCCTAATCTCTGAATGATCAAGGAAGTGTCCCTTGTTCTAAAATAGCACCATTTCCATGAAAGCCAAGGTCCCAGCTGCTGTTTGTGATTTATTCTGAGGCTGGGCAAGGAAACTTGGAATGCACAGAACTCCCTCTGGGAACTAACGATGACACCAGTTAGATTCATCACCACAGATGGCACCCATCGTTACATCCTCCTAAATGATTCCACATTTGGGCAAGCCAGTTGGGGCAGAATGGCTGGCTTGAAACACTTTCTGGCTTGCTAATGAGCTACTTGGCTGAATCTTTTACCTTGAGGTCACTGGTTTGAAAACAGCCAGATTCCTGGTGATAAAAAGTGCTTCTGTTTGACAGCTGGGCTGCAGTGTGTCTGAGACATGATATGGTTTCAAGCCAGGACTTCATGAATAATTGTTTCTTATTCTTATAGTGAGGACAGACTCAACACCAAAATTGTCCCTTTCTTCTTGGAGTCAGATGGCAGGAGCTAGCCAGTTGTAGAGGTAGGCTGGGATCCTGATTGGTGGATCTGGACATGTCTGTATGTGACTGGTGACCTCAGGGAAATACAGAAGTTGGAGGAAACATTATCAGATGGGGGAAGTGAAATGAGAGGCAGGCAGTGGGGTCAGCAGGATGGGGTAGTGGAGAGAATACCAGCTTGGGTTCCAGACAGGCATGTCTACAAATTCTGATGCTCCACTTACTACCTATGTGATCTGGGTTTACTTAAGGAAATGAATTTCAGATACTACTTTCCAAATCTGTAAAATGGAAATAATAATGGATATCTTATTGTATGACTTAAGTATGCAACTTGATAGAAACTGTAAGGTGCTATAGAAATGGAAATCAGATTATCAACTAGCTGAAGTCTTCTATATTCATTCTTTCTTTCTTTCTTTCTTTCTTTCTTTCTTTCTTTCTTTCTTTCTTTCTTTCTTCTTTCTTATTCCTAATCTTACTTTCAAAGACAGATATCCTCTTACTGACTCAGGCACAGTCAGAGAATTTTACCTAGACATCATTTGATCTAACCAGTTATTGTGATGAGGGGCTCCCACCTAGAGATGTCAAATTGCTCCAGCTTGTAAATGCACAATGGTGTACACAGAAGAATGGTACATGCTGGTGCATGGAGAACTGGGGTTGTGTTCCAAGTGTTTGGAGTCTAAATCTTGTGGGCTTTTCCATATGTAGTAGGGCCACCGCCAGATCCAGTGAGAGACAAAGCATCCTTGGGTCCAACATAAGAGTAAACAGTTGTGTTGGTTTCATAAATTTGTTTTTCATTTCCTAGGAATCTCAGGGAATATGGGGATCTTCCCCTAAAGGAGGCTCAATGAAGTCACTTTCATTTCAAACATTCATTGAATCATTCAACAAATACCAGTATGTGCCAGATGTTGTTTTAGGCTTCGGAATGCAGAGCATAATGAATTAATCAAGAATGCTGCCTTAATATAATTTTCGGAAAAAAGGTAAAAATAACTTCTGGGTGCAGTTTTTTTTAATCTTACCTGTAGTACCCCTTTTGGGAAGTTGTGGTCAACTCCAAGTATTTTTATAAGAGAATTCTATTCCTTGGAATTTATTTTAAGAAAAAAAATGGTGCAAATTGCACAAATATGTATTTATAAGAATGTTTTCCACAGCACTATTCTTGTTAGCAAGCAAGCAGAAAACTACCTACATGTTTTTCAACAGGGGAAAATTTAAATAAATTGGTAGTATAGCCACTGAATGGTACCTTATGTCCATCGTTGTCCAGTACATACAGTATGATTCCAATTTGATGAAAAATTATGAATGTCTCTGGGCAGAATAAACACAGGGGAGATATATTAAAATACACTGGCATAATTTCTCCAGGTTATTAGTTGTTTTCACTGCCTTTGTTAGGCTATGATAGACACTGGGGTTTGAAACCTCTTTTAATGAGTGTGAACACGAGAAAATTAACCAAGTCTACTGAGTCTTCTTTTAAAATGGAAGAAAACATGACCTTGAAGGGCTGTTGTGAATGTTCAATGAGATACTGCATGTTTAAAGTGTATGTGACACAGTGCCTGGTTCAGAATAAGAAGTTAATAATGATCCATTTGTCAATATTATTTGCTAAGGGGTCTGCAATTAATATGTGTTACTTCATAAATCAGAAGAAAGCCCAATCAATATTATAAAGAGAAAGGGAGGGAGTGGGAGGTTGACAGACAGATGCTGTGACAAGCAAGACATCAAAGGTCCTTGCTGCACACACGTGCCATATACTGGGTAATGAATATTAGCCCAATAGCCACACAAGGACCATATATGGTGGGGGGGGGGGTGCTCATAAGTTTTACTTCCTAAATAGAAATCTTCAGAAGAGACATGAATTGTAAGGTCATTCGTGTTCCACAGAGATTAAATTTAGAAGGCAGAGCTACCACCAATGAATACATTTTGTCAGTTCAGTCTAGGATTGCTAGGATGCTCCTGAACAGGATGCTGCCATGTGAGGAGTGAACTTCTTATTGGCTGGAGGTAATCAAGCCAAGGATAAGAGCCCATTCATCGTGAGGATGTATGGAAGATTCCTGTACTGAGTGCAATTTGAAGTGGTTCCCTTCCATTCCCTACAATGCTATAAATGCATGAGCTATCAGAAAGGAATGCTGTTCCCTTCATTCCCTTCTTCCTAGGAACTGCCATAACCGTATCTGTTTCCTACAAATATACAACTGTAGCAAGTTTGTTTTTGATACCTCTCCTTGTTGCCCAGTCCCACCTACAGGAGCTTAGTAACCTAAGGACACCCTCAATGCCTCTGGATGCACCTTTGAGCCACCCCAGAGCAACAGTCTGGTAACTTGTCCGCCACTCCCATGTAGGCAACATTGCCTGGGCTCTGAAATGGGAAATGCTACATGTTGATCTTGACCACTCTCCTCACAAGAGAGCTACCTGGGACAAAGTTTGTGAATTCTCTCAACCTGGTTTTCCTCATTTGTAAAATAAGAATGGGGAATCATTTATCATGGGCTTTTTCAGAAAATGAAAGAAGGATTGACTGGGAGAATACGGAAGAGCAGTTCCCTGCATAGACGGAATGGGAGATGATATTTGCAAATGACATGTCAGACAAAAGGTTGGTATCCCCAATCTATACAGAACTTATCAAACTCAATAGCCAAAACCCCCAAATAATACAGTGAAGAAATGGGCAAAAAACATGAATAGACACTTTTCCAAAGAAGACACCCAGATGGGTAACAGGCACATGAAAAGATGCTCAACATCACTCATCATCAGGGAAATACAAATCAAAACCACAATGAGATATGACCTTGCACCTGTCAGAATGGCTAACATTAAAAATTCAGGCAACAACAGATGTTGGCAGGGATGTGGAGGAAGGGGAACCCTTTTGAACTGTTGGTGGGAATGCAAACTGGTGCAGCCACTCTGGAAAACAGTATGTAGGTTCCTCAAAAAATTAAAAATAGAAGTATCCTATGACCCATCAATGGTAGTGTTAGGTATTTATCCAAAGGGTATAAAAATACTGATTCAAAGGGCCACATGCATCCCGATGTTTATGGCAGCACTATCAACAATAGCCAAATTACATAAAAAGCCCAAATGTTCATCAACTGATGACTGGAAAAAGAAGATGTGGTATGTATACAAACACACATACACACTAGAATCCTACTTTCTGAAGAAAAGAATGAAATCTTGCCATTTGCAACAACATGAATAAAACTACAGTGTATTATGCTGAGCAAAATAAGTCAGGCAGAGAAAGACAGATATCGTATGATTTCATTCATATGTAGAATTTGAGAAAACTCAACAGATGAACATGGGGAAGGGAAGGAAAAATGAGATAAAAACACAGAGAGAGGCAAACCATAAGAAGCTATTAAGTACAGAAAAACAGGGGCCCATGGGTGGCTGAGTTGGTTGGGCAGCTGACTTCAGCTCAGGTCATGGTCTCATTGCTCACGGATTCTGCGTCAGGGTCTGTGCTGACAGCTCAAAGCCTGGAGCCTGCTTCAGATTCTGTGTGTGTGTCTCTCTCTCTTCTCTGTCCCTTCCCTCCTCAAAGATAAATAAACATTAAAAATTTTTTAAAATACAGAGAACAAACTGAGGGTTGCTGGAGGAGGTGGGTGGGGGATGGGTTAAATGAGTGACGGGCAGTAAGAAGGGCACTTGTTGGAATGAGCGCTGGGTGTCATGTGTAAGTGGTGAATCACTGGGTTCTACTCCTGAAACCAATGCTACACTGTCTGTTAACTAATTTGAATTTAAACAAACAAACAAATAAAAGAAATGATTCTCACCGCTCATTTCCCTCCTGGTCTTCCCTTCTTCTTGTTCCTCTCTCCCTACTTGTCTTCGACATATTTTTCTTTTTCTTTTTTTATTTCTTCCCCTTCACTTTCCCTGAGAATGAGAGACATTTCTTAATTTTCCCTGGTACTGTTAAACTTGTGAGTATATGTTCAGAAGCTTTCTCAGCTCGTCCTTACCCCCAAAAATGAACAAGTTTGCAAAGACTGAAGGAGAGAAAGAAGAAAGGGAAAAGGATAGAGAAACAAGTACGCAAACCCACTCACATGCAGGTGGCATTAACTCAGCTTTGCAGGAGAGGAAACCAAGATTCTGAGAAGTTAAGCAAGTCGTCTGAAGACACAGGGCAGGAAAGAGGCATGAAGCCTGAGCTACTTCCGAACTTTACGGCTGAGGGGACCCTGGCTTATTGCATGTGTTTGATGCTCACACTGAATTCAAAGAGGGAAAACTATAAGCTGAGGGTAAAATATAAGTTCTACTTATTAAAAATAGTATGTTTAAAATGACTCCCAAAGTCCATGACTGATATACAGAATGTCATTTGAAAAAGAAGTTTAAAATCTGAATTTGAAGATTTTCTTGAATCTCAGGCAGAGGCCAAATGACCTGTCACAAGCCGCCCCTCCCCTGGCTGGCCTGTGCAGTCATTGCCACCTAGCTGGCTGTTTTCTGGTAGGAAATCAAATAGGAGGTAGCCAGATGCTTTGGCAAAGGGTGGCCGCTAGACTTTTCAATAGAAATAAATCACAGTGATTGAGTCATCGTATGGGCAGAGGTCTTGATGCAGCAAAAAAGGAACATGCTGATGTGTTTTGAAAGGCTGGTGTCTTTGTGCTGAGCATGAGGGACAAGATGACACAGAGCCAGCCCCCAGGCGGGCTCCTGAAACCCCAAGAATTGTGCCTTTACCACCATCAGACAGGGCTGAGCCACGGACACAGTATTGTTCATTGGAACTCAGGCTGGGCAGCCAATTTGATTACGATTTGGCAGACACTCAGTCTCTGAAGTAATTTCGAACGTGCCCCAATCATGAGTGAATATCAAGTCATAAAATGAAAGAGCTGGAAAGGCAACAGTTCCATCCCCTTCTTTTTACAGATGAACAAATGGAGTGAGGCTCTCAGGAGCACAGGCAGAGCAGGGGTCTGAGTGACCTGGTTGCTGATTTCGTGGCCTTGGCCATGTCCTTGGACCTCTTTATCCTCATGTGTAACATGATGACAGACCTAGCTGGTTCACAGAATTGAGGGAGGAGACTAGAGGTGAGATCCTGAGCAGAGAGACTGGTGTGGAGGAAGAATATAATGTGTGGTAATCAAAGGGACAGCCAAGGATGCATGCACAGCTGGAAATGCCACAGCCAGGGCTGAGGTTAGAGGTTATGTCTCCAAATCAGCGCTCTTCCCACTACCCCCCTTCCCCTCCTTAAAAACAAAACAAAAACAAAAAGCAAAAAATACCCACAAAAAATAGTGTGACTCAGTTGGCATGGCTTAACCTGGGGCAAAGCATGGAGGAGAGATGTGTCACTGAGAAAGAAGGTCACCATAAAATTATTGAAAGTGGGGCTCAGGGTGTTTACTCCACGTCTTCACTTGACAAGCCCAGAAAAAATGACTCCGTGGTCCACTGTCTCTGCCCACCAGCCTGTCCCTTTCCCTTCTCCGTGGACTCTGACCCTCTCCAGACATGTGTATGGGGAAGTACTAGATTGATTTTCCTCACCGAGATGCAGCTGAATGGCTGTAGCTTTGGTGTGGCCTCTCACAGGGGGACTTGCTTCTTAAGCTGGTTACAACTTTAAGCTATGAGTCAAATGTTATGGGTACAATTAGGGGATTTAACTCAGCAGCAAGCAGGTACCTCCCAGGACATCGCCCTGTGTTTCTTTCTCTCTCTCTCTTTTAATGTTTTTCTATTTATTTCTTTTTTTAGTAGTTTACTGTCAAGTTGGTTTCCATATAACACCCAGTGCTCATCCCCACAAGTGCCCTCCTCCATGCCCATCACCCCTCTTTCCCTCCACCCCCCACCCGGTGTTTCTATCTGGGAACTAGGTCAGCCTTGCCACTGTGATTCTTGTTAATCCTCTGCAATCTCTAATACCCTCTGTTTCAATAAACCCTAAGCCATGCATTCAGTTTATTTAGCTGGTATATATTAAGACCTTGTAGAGTCTATACACAGTTATAGATCCAGAGAAACAGAAGTATGAAAGAGATCACTACAGTTAGGTTGGGTCATTCTGTGATGGAGAGGGCTCAGCCCTGCCTGGTGCTCAGGGACCTCAGAGGAGCAGTTACAGAAGAGGAAGTTTCCAAGTGGCCCTCAGGGACAGACATCTTAGATGGAAACAGGCACCTGTGTAAGGAAGCCATTTTGGAATCTGTATGGTATGTCAGGGATTTTAAAAAATTTAATGATGATGGAGCATAAGGTATGCAAGAGTTTAAAATAATGAGTCATGAAAGTTCAAACCTGGCAGGGTGCACTGGTCTGTGAGTGATGCTTTTGGAGTTGTCCAGTGGGGCAACCATGAGGCAATGCTACCAAGGCCCAGGTGCTAAGGAACAGGGTGTTTTCCTGATGACAAAGAGAATGAGATACACTACAGTGTAGAGGTTAAGACACAGGCGCAGGCACTGCACTACCAGGGCTCATATCCTTGTTTCACCTCCATGTGGTGTGGACAAATTACTTATCCACTCTTTGCCTTGACTTCCCCATCTACAAAGTGGCAATGGCAAAAGTATCCACTTCATAGTGTTGTTGGAAGAATTTAATGAGTTGAATTGTGTAAAATATCTAGAATCATGCCTTTAATCTAGTGGGGCTATATTATTATTCTTTATGGGTTTTTAGAAGGAGAGAAAGCTGCAGATGGATTTCTAGACAAATGCATTTTATAGGAATGCATATAATGAGGAAGATGGATTAGAAAGGGATGGGAAAGAGAGCAGGGAGACCATTAATCAGCAGTTGTGATAATCCAGGGGAGAGAAGACGAAGATCTAAAGTCTGACAGGTGGTAGAGTGGAGGGAGGAGTCCCCAGTTAACGATGGCCTCATTAAAGGGGGTATCAAGCCAAACCACTGCCTCATTAATTGAGGTATTGTGTTAGTCCATGTTCTCCAGAGAGACAGAATCAATAGAATCAATGGCGGATGAGAGGAAGAGAGATAGAGAGACACAGAGAGATACCCACTCTAAAAAATTACCTGATGTGATTATGGAGGTTTCTCTCTACTGGATGATCTGGCCTGAGAAAAACATTCATTAACCAAGATGTTCAGTATGCTGACTGTTGAGGTGAATTTAAATATTTACTTATACCTTTATAATATGAGAATATTCCTGAGACGTGCAGGACTGTGATTAATCAGTGCTCTGCAGGGCAATGCTTGAAAGAGACGTGACTTTCATTGTGTAACCATGACCAAACCCCACAAACTCTTTCCGTCTTAATTTCTCAATGTGGGAAGTTAGAAGATTGGGCCAAATGTTATGTAAGATCTTTACCAACTTGTCTATTTTTTAAATCTAGGTCTAAAAAAGTACAGCACGATTTCTGTAGCTGGGATTTATTTCATCTGTGCACAGTGTCATTTGCCTTCCTCTATTCTTGGCAGGAGGATTGGAGCTAGCACTGCAAAAGAGCCAAGTGCACTCCCTGGGGATGGGATTTGGCCTGAGCAGCTGTGACAGTGAGCTGGTGGATTCCTAGCCAGGAAGGAGCAAGATGAGAAGACATTCAGGGCTGTCAGGAAGGCAGAATGCCACAGTGAAGGCGTTGGGTGATGCATCCTCACTGGTCCCAGAGCTATGAGCAGGCATTCCCTAAGATTCAGAATGTGTTGTAGGGAAGCAGGAAGAGGAGACAGCATGGGCTGGGGGCACTTCTCAACCTGCAAAGACGTGATCAACAATTATTTACTAAGAGCTTATTAATGCCAAGAGCTGACCTTGGCTGGAAGGGTAGAAAGTTGTGTGAGGAGCATGATCTGAGGAAGACCTTGTACCCTGCTTGCAAGGATCTTAAAGTAGAGTCAACCAAGAAGGGAACAAAATTGGAGGATTGGGAATCAAGTCTAAGGATGGGACATGTAGAACACTCCAAGGTCTGAGTTCCAAATGGCAATTCTAAAACTGTAGTGTTTGTGTGGCCCTTAAGAAATCTCATATTGTTTCTGTGCTTAGGACCAGTGTACTGTACTGACCAAACCCACATGAAAATACGTTCACTTTATTTGCCACTGAATATGCTTCCATAATAAGATGGAGGTTATTACTTCTCTCTCCAGGAGGGGAAAATACGAAGTGAACAATCTCAGACTGACGTAGAAGGAACTTAACTGATTAGTGAATTTGGGAAAAGAAACTGAGCACGTCTAACTCTGTGTCTTTCTCCCCACTTGCAGATCTGTCTGTCCAGAGAGAAGGTAAACTTTGCATTCATCCATGGAGCAGGTTCATCTGGAGTAGATGTTAGGGAGTAGGATGGTATTTTGGTCAGAACGGGTGGGGTTGTGCTCAATGACAAATACCTCAAAGCTTCCAATGTTTCAAGTACAAGACACTTGTCCACAAGACAACTGTGTCTCTGCTTCTCAGGGACTTTGCTCCTGACCCCAGGCCTATGGAAAGCCTCTTTTCAGACTGTTATTGGTTGCTATGGACCAAACTCTATTCCCCTTTCCCAAATTCATATACTGAAGCCCTGACCCAAAAGCAATGGTATTTGGGAGATAATTAAGAGGAAATAAGGTTGTGAAGGTTAGACAGAGTTAGTGCCCTTCAGAGAAAACACACTAGATTTCTCTCTCTCTCTCTCTCTCTCTTTTTCTTCCACGTGAGGACACAGTGAAGAGGAAGGCTGTCTCTGGAATGCTACGATACTGGCACCCTGATCTTGGACTTCCAGCCTCCAGAAGTGTGAGAAAATAAATTTCTGTTGGTTATTCCATCCACTTCACAGTATTTTCCTATTGCAGCCCAAGCCGACCAGTACTCTGGTCTTCTGGCCAAAGCTCTCTGGCATGAGAACTTGTACTCAGAAGTTTTACTTATCACTTCTGCTTATCTTCTAATTAATCCCCAAAAGCCATATGGCCAAGCCTGAGGTCAAAGGAGTGGGGAATTATAATCCTCTCTCAGGGCTAGAAATAGTTCTGAAAATCCATGCAGCACACTGGAGTTGGGGCAGCAAGTCTGACAGTGGCCCAGCTATGCCAGTTTCAGGAGAACACATCTAATTAGCAATCCCTATGCAACCACACATCGAAACCACCTCCACTGACACAGGTGGATCAAGAATTAAACTGATATTTTGATCTCCATTTCTCTATTTTACATTTCTTTTTTTTTTAATGTTTTATTTATTTCTAGGAGAGAGAGAGAGAGAGAGAGAGAGAGAGAGACAGCGTGAGCAGGGGAGGGTCAGAGAGGGAAGGAGTCACAGACTGAAATAGGCTCCAGGCTCTGAGCTGGCAGTCAGCACAGAGCCCAACGCGGGGCTGGAACCCACGAACCGCGAGATCATGACCTGAGCGAAAGTCGGACGCTTAACCGACTAAGCCACCCAGGCGCCCCTCTATTTTACATTTCTTAATAGGTTCTGAACTCAGGAGCGGAAGAAAAAAATGTTCTATGTTAATCTTCTTGCATCCAGATATTGTGGTACAAAAACTGAACAGACAAGTAGCCTAAGGGAGGAGCAGGGATGAGGGAAGGTAAGAGAATGTCTTTCTCTTTAGCACTTCAATCAGTACCCAGCAGTCTATATGGCACCTCTGCTTATTTCATCCTTAGAAATCCTTAAAAGATGGTATCACCATTTTCAATTCACAAGGTGGGAAAATGAGGCTTGGTGATTTTCTGTCACCCACTGAAGGTATAAGTAGATCCCAGCCAGTTGGTAGCTATGCCAGCCTGCACTAGCTGGTAGCTAATCCCAGGATAAGGACTAACGGATAGTGGGATAGCAGTAGCATCCTGTTTTTCTGGAGGCTAAATACTAGAAGTTAGGTATATCTCAAGGAGAAAGGACTTCCACACGTTTTCCTGCTCTATCACGGCAACATCCACCCATCCATTTATTCATGGCTGCACCTACTTGTTTATCCAATAAACATTTACTGAGCTCCAGTTATGTGCTAAGTGTGGTGCTAAGTTCTAGGAATATCACAGCAAGCAAGACAGGTGGATCCTTACTGTCATGGCATTAAAGACTTTCAGGGAAGACAGATGCTCACCGAACAATTGCAAGTGTGACAAACATCACAAAGAAGGAGTGCAGGTGCATGGGACTTAGTCCCACTTGTGTATCAGGAAAGCTTCCTGGAGGAAGTGATGTTGGACCGGGAATCTGACTGGTAACTCACAGCTGACTGGCCTGATGTCCCCTCAGAGCTTCCCTTAAGTCACGTCCATCCTCTGATGAGTCACACTGGAGGACTAGAATGTTCTAGTGGATCTGAAGTTCCCATCTGGCTCTCATCAGCTACTCTCCATAGAGGAACACAGAGCGATCAAGAGACCAGTTCTCAGGTTGAGTAAGAAGTGATTTCCATTCTAAAGTGCTCAGCATGCACCTCAATCAGAGACACTGGGGTGAGGGGTGGGGTGGAGTGGAGTGTGAGAGAAGAGAGCCAGAAGCCAAGTTAATGTAGGATTCAAAATTATTCCAGAACTTCAAGGTTCTCTCCAAAGATTCCCAGGTATTCCTTTCTATTGTCTCCATATCCCCTTCCCTGACTGGCTTCTACTTACATTCTCGGATTCCCTATTACTGCCCACTCTGCCTTCACTATCCGTTAGGTGAGGTCGGGAGCTCCTTCAAGGACCTGCAGGCCTCCTGTGCTTGTTGCTGTGGTACAACGTCTCAATGCCGGCAGCACCCTCGCATCACCCGCGGGGCTCTCATAATTGTTCCCAGGTCTGCCCTCTACAGATTTTGATTCAAATAGTGTGGGGTAGCCCCTGGCACCATTGATTTTTAAAAAGTTGCTCAGGATCCTTAATTGTTTCCGATATTTAGGCCCACTGCCCTTCCACCCCACTGTGACGCTTCTTACCTTGTATTTCAATACCCTGTTTACTCATCTTCCCTTGGACGGTGAGTTCCCTAAGGGAAGGGCTCATGTGTCATACTCGTCTTGGATGACAGAAGCTGGGACACACTATACTGAGTGCCCAATAACTATCTGCTGAAAGTGTGGTGAATGGTGAAGAGCAACACATTTCTTTAAGGCCCACGATGAGACTGCTGTCCAGAGATTCCAAGCTGAAGTCTTTGGGCTTTTCTTGGTGTCCTCCCTTCTTCATCTGATACTTGATCCCATTTCTACCTGTCATCTGGGCTTTCCGGTTAGCTTGAACTACCCAAGGCCTCCAGTCAAGGCTGTTCTATTTCCCCTTCCAGAATTTTCCTCCCCCTTAAATTTCATCTTGTATGGAAGCTGATGAGCTCATTCACATCAAACTGAGAGCAGTTGGGAGAGTTTTAACAACAGGTAGATCCACCTATTTCTGGGTTAAGGTTACTAATACTCTGATTTCAATTATGGAACCTATGTTCAGGAATGAGATGGACTCTTATAACTTTCTTTTCCGGTACTATCTTTAAGGGTTTGGATCATGTTAAACTAGACTTAGAATGAATTGAGTATGTGCCTCTCATTATTCTCTTACATATTTCTCATATATACATATTCAAAGCATCAGTACTCCTGGCTCAACCACTTGCCAAAGGAACTTCAAACACGGAGAAAGAGAATAGAAACTGTAAAGAAAGCAATGGTAGTTGAGGAACTCATTCTTTACTAGGTGCTTTCATGTCCGTTATCTGATTTAATCCCCACAGGTGCCCGAAGACATAGAAATGGACATGTATTCTCAGGATGGTAGACCTGGGAAATCTTCCTGGTTCTATAGCACGTTAGACCCTTCCACTAACCCCTGAAATAGTATTCTGCTTATCAGCAAGTCACCTCTGCTAATCTTGGTTTCCTGATCTATAAAATACTAGTAATACAATCCCACCCTCCATTCTCTGCAAATATATTTGAGTAAGACAGTAAAGTACACAGACCCTGGAATCAGACTGTGCTGGATCTCAGCTGCCCTACTTGTTACCTGCCAGATGCCAGCCACTTGATTTAACTTCTATCTCAGTTTCCCTGGTAAAACAGGGATCATATTATTTCCTGTAGCAGAAGGTGATTGTGAGATGTAAAGGAGTAGGTAAAGCTCTGGGTAAGGGATAAGCACAGAGTAACTGCCAAAATATTTGCTCCTATTATTATTAGTATTAAACTAAATTGCGTTAATAATACCAATATTCATATCATCACTATTTCAGCACGTGGGTTAGACTTTGTTAGCCACCGGGCAGCAAGAGCAGAGATTTCTGAGTTGGGGTTCGAGTAGGCATGCTTAGCACCCTAAAACTGGCCCAGCAGATTTGTGAAATCTGCACTGTAATCGGTGGACAAACACTTCCAGAAAGCAGTGCTAGATTGGGATCAGGAAGGCTAGACTTATTTCCCCCTGCACTGGCACTCACTTTCTGGGGGACAATGACAATGACTTGCTGGCTTAGGATCTGGTCTCACCTAGACTGGACATGTCCCCTTCTCCTCCTTATGTGGCTCCAGCAGCGATGAAATAAGGCAACAGAGCAGGTGCTTAATAAATGCTAGCTCCTTCCTCTATACTAGGTGTGTGCACAGAACATTTTTTGTAAACCAATAAAGCGGCAGATGAGATGAAGCTGAAAGTGTCTTTCTCATATAATATGCTTGGCTTCCCGAGAAACCGTTGCGCCCAGGCAGCAGAAGCAGCTGTGGTTTTCTGAATAGCTGGAAATTTGGCCATGGAGGCCACAGCAGGGCAGATGGGACAAGGCAGCCATGAATTAACAAAGGCATGAATGAGCCATTCAGCTGGGAGGGCAGTAGGCAGTGGAGGATCTGGGCTCACTTTTTAACTTTACCCAAAGGCTCCAGTTCCTGTTACGGCTTTTTTTTTTTTTTTTCTTTTTCCTTTAAGGCTGACCGGAATCCCCAGGGCCTGAATAACAACCATGGGCATTTTCAAAGTTCATTGACAAAGATGAATGGAATTCTCTTAGAGTCACAGCCACAAGGATGACCAGTGTTCTCATGGAACTTAGAGACGGTCCGGTCCAAGTGCTCATCCCCCTCTCCTAAAATGACAAAAGCCCAACTAGATCTGAAAGGTCACATGACTCACTCAAGGTCACACAGTGTCTTTGCGATTTCGTTCATCTGCAATTGGCTGGGCACATACTGCAGTCCGGGGTTAGGGCTGGTAAAAGGAAGATGAGCAAACCACTCTGTCCCTTTGGGAGCCACCAGAACAAACAAGTAGGACTGGTGGTGACAAGGGTGCTGAATTCTCCCCCAAAGCCTCGTGTCACACACTGGAGCTGTCTGGTTGATTGTGAACCACCCCGTTTTCTCCCTCAGTGACTGGGCTAAGGTTTGGTAGGCTGGGCAATGTCTTCTGGTCTCCAGGCTCGGTCCCCATGCTCGCTCACAAAACTAACTACTGTCCGGAGAAGATGACTTTTCTAGATTAGGTCAAATGAACTTATTGGGTGGAGCCAGTGGGAGCCCCAGGAAGACATGGGAGGAACAGAAGTGGCTTAGGTATTGACTCACTCTCTCACTGAATCTTTAGAAGGAAGGCCTTGCGGATTCAGAAAACCATTCCTTTCCCTAATCCCTGCTGGCTGTGGGTTGTTACAAGCCAAGAACCATGCAGTCCTGTGATCTACCCATTCCCTGCCTTCAGCCCTGGCACAGACCTCTTATGAAACTGCCCCACACTTTTCCTTATTTGAATGTGGCTTCTGCATCCTGCTGGGACCCTCAGAGTTGCAATATGAGAAAAGCATGCTGGAATATTGGGGGGACTCTGGGGGTGATGGAAAGGGAAAAGAGAGGGAAGAAAAGGAAGGAGGGAAGGGGGGAGCCTCTAGTTTAGAACACAGTTGGAGAGAATGAATTAGGAGGTAGCATGGGGGGATTCACTATTAGTGCATACATATATGTGATTAGCAAGTTACCAAGATATCTTTACAGATGTGTGTTTAAGGAAAAATTTGTCCTTGTTTCATATAACTAACCTCTTTCTTGCTTCTGAAGTGCCTCGAGTATGCTTATTTTTCAATTCCTTCCTGGACCATCTGCCTGTCAGCTTTTGCTGGTGTATGTCTTCTAGGTCCTGGTTTTATTTTAGAGGTAGTTGTAAAGGCCTTGCATTCTGAGCTCATAGTCCACTGCAGGTGTTTGCCGCTCAGGCAGTCAGCGCTGGGAAAGGGTCTGAGGCCAGACTCCAGACTTGTCCTCTCTAGTTGCAGCTAAAGGAGAGAGCCAAGGGCTCAAGTTCTGTAGTCTACCCTGGCACTCCTGCTTTCTCACCTACCTCCCTCAGGCACCTCTGAGGCCAGGGTTCAGGAAGAGGCAGCTCAGCCCTGAGAGCTTGGGTAGGGGGGAACAGAGGGCTAAAAACAGAGTGAGCCAACGTGAACCTCCCTTACAACTCCCCACCCCAGCAGGTGTAGAGCAATTGCCTTATATTTCATGGATCAAGTGTCTCTTATCTGAATCCTTTGAGGGAGAGATGTGTTTAAAATTCACTTTACAAAGAGCTCTTTTGTAAGTTTTTTATAGGATAATAAACAAGTCACTGGTCTTTCCAATAAGAATTTATCTTTAGGTTCAGTAAAAAGATGTGGTATGTATATATATATATATATATATATATATATATATATGTATGTATATATATACAATGGAGTATTACTCAGCAATCAAAAAGAATGAAATCTTGCTATTTGCAACAATGTGGATGGAACTAGAGCATATTATGCTAGGCAAAATAAGTCAGTCAGGAAAAGACAGACATCATATGATTTCACTCATGTGTGGAATTTAAGGAAATAAAAACAGATGAACATAGGGGAAGGGAAGGAAAAATAAGATAAAAACAGTGAGGGAAGCAAACCATAAGAGACTCTTAAATATAGAGAACAGAGGGTTGTTGGGGAGTGTGGGGGTGAGGATTAGCTAAATGGGTGACAGGCATTAAGGAGAGCACTTGGTGGAATGATCACCGGACGTCATATGTAAGTGATGAATCACTGGGTTCTACTCCTGAAACCAATACTACACTGTATGTGAACTAACTTGAACTTGAATAAATGAATTATTTACTCTATAGAAACCACAAAGAGCTCTTTTTGATAAAAGTAAAGGTATTTAGAATGCATACCTGAGTTTTAGAAATACTTCTGCCCTTGATGCATAAGTTGTGAAGCCAGTGAGGCGGGTATAACCCTCACTGTCAGATATACTTGGCCCTAATCCCCTGAGGATCCTGGTCCCACTGTGAGTTCTGGAATCTACTGGTTGTACAGAGCCCTGGACCTGGAATCTTGGTATTTGCCTCCCTTGAGCCTTTTGTGCAGCAAGTGTTCATGGTCCATGGAAGAGAAGGCCTATTTATACAGACTTTATGAACTATTCTTGCCATCTTTCCTACCAAGTAGTTATTTAATGATGTCTGACTTTGTGATAGATTTTGGTCTAAGACGTGCTTTTGATATAACCTAATAACCAGACTGAGGAGAGCAGTTAACCTTCATCCATTTCAAACTTTTTTGGAGGGTTACCAATGTCCAGCTGATAGCAAAGAACTTGGAGATGTGCACAGCCAGCTTCAGTGACTTCCCAGCAACAGTGCAGATGCTGCTCGCTAGAGAGTCTTACCTGCTGGGCAGGCACTCTGGGCAAGTCCAAGCCTAAAGCCACTCTGCTCAGTCTTCTTCCCAAGGGAGTAGGGGAAACTGAGGACCTTGGAGTCCCAGACACAGAGCATGCAAAGAGCCTGAAGCCTCGAGGTAGATAAAGTCTGCCAGCTTTATCCCATGAGATTACTGCTCAGTTCATATGGCCAACTCCCGGGGTAGGACGACCAGACTGGATGAGAGGGACACAAGCAGGCAAGGAGATGGGGATGGAGAAGCAGGGCCAGAGCTCTCCTCCAAGCTGGAGAGCACATAGGTAGATGCCCAGTTTATGGGATTCTTCAGAGGGTGGCCACGACTATGCCCAGGTGACTTCAGAATATCGTCTTGGCACAGAGCATAAAATGTGTCCATTATGTTCCGAGTGTTTGCAGACTGCTCATTCGCTGCAGAGCCCAGACCAATGTGAGGGAAGCAGAGGCAGAGCAGTAGGTCAGGGTCCAGATGAGGATGTTGCTGAGTGTATGAAGGTCTGAGATGGGTGTTTATAAACAGGGAACTCAAGTGGTCTGTAAGAGAGATGTGGCTCAATCCTAAGATTGAGCCAGAATGGCAGGGTGGATCCTAATGGTCACCAAGTTCTAGACTCATGATCTCCTGCTGTGAGTTAGAGGCTGCTTACACATGTCTGGCCCTGTTCTGAGATCTGAGAATCTAAGCCTGACAGTGGAGTCCGTGGGTGTCTGTGGGTGGCTGGCTCTTATGGCTGCGGAAATAATTTCAGATTTCTCTAACTATATGCCTGATTTCCTCGGAACTTAGTGTCTGAGAAATCCCTGTCTACCACACATGTTGGAGTAATATCAGGTCCCTCACTTAATAGTGAGGAAAGTATTGGGACATCTGGGTGACTCACTAGGTTAAGTGTCTGACTCTTGATATTGGCTCAGGTCATGATCTCACAGTTCATGGATTCAAGCCCCACTTTGGGCTCTGCACGGACAGTGTGGAGTCTGCTTGGAATTCTCTCTCTCTGCACCTACTCTGCTCCTGCTCTTTCTCAAAATGAATACACTTTAAAAATTTTTTTAATGTTTTTATATATTTTTTTGAGAGTGAGAAAGTGGGAGAGGGGCAGAGAGAGAGGGAGACACAGAATCCAAAGTGGGCAGAGAGAGAGGGAGACACAGAATCCAAAGCAGGCTCCAGGCTCTGAGCTGTCAGCACAGAGTCCAACACAGGGCTCGAACCCATGAACCATGAGATCATGACCTGAACCGAAGTTGGATGCTTAACCAACTGAACCATCCAGGTATCCCTAAAAAATTTTTTTTTGATGAGGAAATTATCTTATGATGGAGTTGTGATGTGCCTAGCACTGGCCTGGCACATAATAGGTGCTTAGTAAACATCCATTGTCTTTCCTTCCATCCTTTCCCTGGAAGACGACCAACAAAGACATGTTGGACTGAATTAAATTTAGCATAAGTATCTCATCTGCCTGGAAGCCTCCCTTCCTTTCTTCCCATGAATTGCCTGCTGCCTGGTATGTATTTATTTGTCTTGGGTTTTAAAATCAACTGAATAAAAGGCTTTGAATGAAAGATGTTGCCTGGAGGAAACTATGGGAGAAATCACTTGTCCACCTCAGCTGCCCAAGAAGATGAGAAGGTGGAGAAATAAAACATCTCTATTTTCTGAAAGGTACACACAGAGGAAGAAAAATAAAGTTGTGTGAGACCTATCCATAATGCTTTTCAATTGAGGGGAGGTGGTGACCTGTAGCTGGCTAATATAATGGGAAAATATGATTGCGCTGAATCTGGAGAAAGGAGAGACTCTGAAAAGTTGTGGGTGGGTGAGAAAGGAGGGGGAGTGTGGCTTAAAGGGACAGAGGTTGCTGTCACCCAGCTGCACAGAGGGGTGAGTTACTGGACTTAGAAGTGATAGGCACAAAACACTGTCACCGCAGATTGGCCATGTCAGCGGGACACCCCAGAGGTGGCTCTACAGGACTGAATCACAAAGAAGGAAAAGACAGGAAGCTTTGGCCACATATAGCATCATGGTCAAGAATCAGATGGACTTGGGTTCTAATCCAACTCTGACTTATAGGCTTCGGGCAACCACGAGCCAACTTTCTCACCTCTCTGAACCATAATATCTCGAGCTGGCAAATAGAGATTCTAAAGTCTACCTCAAATTAATTTGAGCTCAAGTTTGATAAGTCAAGTAAACTAGCTTAGTGCTTGGAGCACATAAAGGTTCAAGGAATCATCCCTTTTAGAGCTCGTTTATCAGGAGATACTGGACTCCCTCTCTATGGAAACCAGGAGGGAACAGGAGTAAGTTGTCAATTATGTTGAGTAAAGTGTGTATTAGCAGCCTCTGGTTGCCTGGCAGTTTAAGAACAGATACGGCTTCCTGGTGGGATTCCCTAGAGAATACAATGCTTGTTGCTGGACTTTAATGTAGGTGAAGCAAGCTATTTTCAGGTAAGGTCTACCCTATGTACCAGGCAAAGGAGAGGGCTCTTGGCTTGCCATCCCTAGAAACTCTATTTCCAAGCCCATCAGAAGCTGGACTTCAGCAAATTCAGCAAGGCTGCATTATGTATTAGAAAGAACCTGAGTTTTGAAGTCAGAAAGACAAAGGTTTGGATCTAGTGCCCTATCTTTCAGGCTTAATTTAGCACACATTCATTGAGACTGGCCCAGTTCATGATAAGAGGGGAGCAGCAGATGGAGGAAGGGGGCATACAAGATTAATTTGGAACAGTCAATACTTTTATGACGATCACAGTCTATTAGGGGAGGAAGATCTATAAGCAAATGCATATAAAATGCTTTGTAAGTAGAGATGGGAAGATGCACAGGAGATTATGGGGTGTGCCAAGCCCAGCTTAAGATGCCATATCCTAGAAGGTTTCCTGAAAGAGATAATGCCTGAAAATAGTCTTAAGGGATGAAGAGGATTTGGGATTTGGGGTGAGATGATTTAAAGGCTTTATCTTCTTGGAGATTCATTTCCCTGAATATGAATTAGAGATCACATCTATCTAATGGGGTCACTGGGGGTGTTGACATTCTAGTGCTTCAGAGATTCGGTTTCACTGAACATCAGCAGCTGTGAGTGTTAACTTAGAAAAGTTTGATAATTTGATAAATGAAATGCTATTTCAATGTTATTATACAAATGCATTTTTTATAATTAGTTAGGTAATATTTTTTGTATAATTATTACCCACTTGGGTTTTTGCTTTGTGAACTTCCTGCTCTTGTCTTTGGCACCTAAAAGCTCTAGAAGTCATTGCAAGGCCTGAGACAGTGATATATGATATGAACTAAATGGAGGTGGACAGAAGGAAGCACCAGTAGACACAACTTAGATAATGAGAAGGCTTTCACATGCTGGGCCAAGACATACAGAGTCAGATTTCCATAAAATATTTTATTGATTCTGTTTTTCTGGAGAACTCTAATACAGAGGGATAACATTTCACTTAAGTGAGGTCCAAGTTAGTGTGTTCTATCATCAAATTGAACAAAATGTTCATCTTCAAATGCTGTTTTTGTCTTGAAGGCCTGTAGAAATAGATAGTGGGCTAGATTTAGTCCATGAACTATAATCTGATGACCTCTGTTCTAGACACTAGAATGTAGATGTGAATAAAATCAAATTATTCTCTTCCCCAAGGGAACTCTTTCATCAGGCAGCTCCCCCACAGATGCGCCCACAGCACACTATTAATATTCTCTGTTGACTTGTTGATTTCATCATCTTCTCACTCAGAATGTTTGATTCTCAGGGGCAGGGACAAGGCTCCACTCATCCCTTTATTCTCTTAATTGGAATACCTCCTGGCCCGAGGCAGGTGCTCAAGGATTCTAAGGAAGACCACCAAAGACACATTGACCTTATATTTAGTAGGCAACGGTGAGCCATCAAAATTGTTTTGCCTATTTTTAGAATAATTTTTAAGTTTGTTTTCTTGAGAGAGAGCGAGAGAGAGAGAGAGAGAATGAGTGGAGGAGGGGCAGAGAGAAAATCCCAAACAGGCTCCTGTTGTCAGCACCAAAGAGCCCAAGGCAGGGCTCTGTCTCATGAACAGTGAGATCATGACCTGAGCTGAAATCAAAAGTCAGATGCTCAACCGACTGAGTGACCCAGGCATCCCTTGCCTACTTTTGAAAGATATCATGAACAGAGGAGAGGGCAAGATGGCGGAGAAGTAAGGAGCTCCGTACTTGCACTCGCGCCCATACATCACACGGAAAAGATCTGAAGCCATTGGAAACCTTACAAAACCTGAGAGATTGGGAGAAAAAGGACGCAGAATCCATTGAGAGAGCCTTCTAACGTGAGTGCGAACCGGGGAAGATAAAATCGGGCCGGGATCGGAGACTCCAGGGTGGGAGGCGATCCCCCTCTACCCTCTACGGGGAGTGAGAGGGGAAAAGGAGAGAGTCTGAAACAGAAAAACCTCCGCTCGGGGGG
>NW_024080801.1:2885739-2972724 GCF_003009895.1 Hyaena hyaena
GATGGGCATGGAGGAGGACACTTGTGGGGATGAGCACTGAGTGTTATGTGGAAACTAATTTGACAATAAACTATTTGTAAAAAAATAAAATAAAATAAATGTCAATGCTGTTCTTAAAAGGAACAGAAGTATATATATAAAAAAAGAAAGGTATCATGAACAGCAGATTTGGTACCATTTGTGTAAGAGAAAATGGTGAAAGAGTGGGACCAGTTACCTAGAGAAGAGAGTAGTGATGGTGCATGGATAGTGAGAAAGGGGGCACCATGTTGAGAGCTGCTATACAGGACTCTAATATTTCTGGCCTCAGGACTGGTGAGATGGTCATGCCACTTGTGATTAGTATTGACCATAAAAGAGTCATAAAGGTGAGCCAGTCTGATAGTAGAATAAACTAACTTTTAAAAAATTTTAAATTCCAGTATAGTTAACATACAGTGTTACATTAGTTTGAGGTAAACCATGTAGGGATTCAACAATTTCATACATCACCTGGTGCTCATTGTGATAAATTCACTCCTTAATCCCCATCACGAGCTTTATCAGCCTCCCCAGCCTCTGGTAACCACCAGTTTGTTCTCGATAGCACTGAGTCTATTTCTTGTTTTTTTTCTATCTTTCTTTTTTCTTTGCTCAGTTTTGTGTGTTCCTTAAATTCCACATATGAGTGAAATCATCTGGAATTTGTCTTTCCCTGACTGACTTATTTCACTTAGCATTATGTTCTCGAGATTCAACCATGTGGTTGCAAATGGCAAGATTTCATTTTTCTTTATGGCTGAATAAAATTCTATTGTGTATATAGACCACACCTTCTTTATCCATCTATTTATCAATGCAACACTGGGCTGCTTCCATAATTTAGCTATTGCAAATAATGCTACTATAAACATAGAGGTGCATGTATCCTTTTGAATTAATATATTTGTATTCAGGAGTAAATATCCCCTAATGCAATCTATTTTTAACTTTTGGAGGAACTCCTGGTGGGAATGCAAACTGGTGTAGCCATGTGGAAAGTAGTGGAAGGAAGAGCTTTGTTTGGATTTATGACATAGAGTAAGCTAAAATAAGTTCACCTTAATAACTGGTAATCTTTCTTTTTCAAGATGGTTAAGCACATCCCACATAATGAATCTGCACATGTATCTTCTTTTATTCCATTACTTATTGTCCAAAATGCTTGACTTTCAGAAGGAGCCGCTTCAGTGCCTCGGTCAGTTCCCATCTGAATGGTCAGTGGAACACCCAAACACTTGCCTCCAACAGGAAGCACCCCAACACTGTTCCAGCCCGAGTCCCCATTTCTTCCAGAACTCTGTTTACACTTTGTGTCTGCACCGCTTTCTTGATAATGAACTAGAAAGGTCATCTGGCTAAATATTCATCTCATAGCAGCAAACTGAGGCTTTGATTTTTTAATTAACTTGCCTAAAATCCCACAGGCTATTGGTGGCAGAACTAAGCACAGAGATGCAAGTTTTGTAGATCCAGTCTTTCAAAACTTTGCCAGTCCAGTGGGTCTTCACTAAATGATGATGGCAATGGTATTCAATTAAATCAAAATATAATGAGTAATTATCCATGCATCATATAGCACCGTAGTGTAGGCTCCATGCAGGCAATTTTTCATATGAGATTAGATAGATAGATAGATAGATAGATAGATAGATAGATAGATAGATAAAGATGTATATATGTGTATTTTATGTATATATATCTATTACATTTTATGCAAGAAAAGGAAAAGGGAAACAAATTTTTAACCAGCTTTTTTTGTTGATTTATTTATTTTGAGAGGGAGTGAGCATGAGTGCCCTTTTAAACACTTTTTAAAAGTTTATTTATTTATTCTGAGAGACAGTGAGCAAGGGAAGTGCCAAGAGAGAGGGAGAGAGAGAATCCCAAACAGGCTCCACACTGTCAGCACACAGCCCAACACGGGGTTCGAATTCACAAACCACCAGATCATGATCTGAGTGAAATCAAGAGTCAGCGGCTTAACTGGCTGAGCCACCCAGGTGCCCCTAACCACCTGTTTTATATCAGATATTACATTAAGAAAGTTATAGGCATCATTTTATTCTTACAGCCACCCCATGAATTAAACATTATCCCCATTTCCAGATGAAGTGAATCCTTAGTAGTGGTAATTAACTCCCCCAGGTCATACACTAGCATAAAACAGATCTTGAGAGTTTGTTTGGAGGCGTTAGCTGGGGAGCACAGCTACTCCTAATACCCTTGACCGAAAAACAATCCTTCTCTATAGGGGAAGGTAGTCTTCCTCAATGGAGCAAGTTCAGCTTTGAGAGGGACGCACATGGAGCCTTGAAGGAGGAAGGGGACACCTGCCTCGCCAGCCCTGGAGATCGATGGAGTGGCAGATATCACTGCCAGATTACCCTCACATCCAACTGGCATATAATGGGACAAACTAAGGGGGGCTGTCCTATTCCCAAAGTCTCTCTCAGATCACAACGTCTCGAGGGTATAGCTCAGGGGCTAACTAATCACCCTTCCTCTCAAGAGTCCTACAGACATCCGGAGAGAGGAGCAGCTGGCTCTGGAAGTTTCCGGTTTGGTCTCTGAGACCTGTCCCATCTTCTGCAATTTCCCAACACTCCACTTTGAGAGTGTGAATCTCCTGTTGTTTCTGTTGGTCTATATTAAATGCAGGCTTCCTTATAACTGGGCTCAAAGCCCCAAGAATTTAAAATCCTTCCTATTCTGCCATGATTTAGAGTTCAAACTGCAAGACCTGTGGCTGCATCTGCTGTCTTTCAAGGGCCCTATGCCTGTTGTTTTTTGTGATGCTAAAACACGACACAAATTTTGGGGAGGTGGTGTTCCTCTGTTTCTGGCCCAATGCCTTCAGCACTGGCTTGTGTCGAAGCCATGCCTCCTCCTCTGAGCTGATGAAGCTGGGACATTTTGTCAGTATTCCTGGCTTTGTTTTTGGGTTTTGTTTTTGTTTTTGTTTTGTTTTGTTTTGTTTTGTTTTAATTTGGGAGAGAGGGAGAGAGAGAGACAGAGAGAAACAGAGAGAGACAGAGAGAGAAAGAGAGATCATGAGGAGGGAAGAGGGGTAGAAAGAGAGAGAATCCTAAGCAGGTTCCTTAGTTAGCATGGAGCCCAATGCGGGGCTCGATCCCACAACCCTGAGCTGAAATCAAGAGTCAGACACTTAACCAACTGAACCACCCAGGTGCTCTTGCCTGGGTTTTCAGGTAAGAAAATCACTCTCAGCCAAGGTAACCCATTACCATCTCCTTATTCAAATGTTCTTCCCCATGATGTCCATTCTGGGTCACCTTCTCCCTGGTACATCTCAAGTGTCTTTTTGGGTTTTGAGGTTTCTATATGGGTTTTCACAAAGAACATCAGGCATAGATATTTCTGCCAGAAAATAGGAAATTGTTTAATAAGTGTGAAATCAGTTTATAAATGGTGAGGCATTGACTTGCTATTGCTCTTGAGGACTAGGAACCTGGTCATGTATGTTCCTCCCCCACTCTTGTTCCATCACACTCGACTGACGGGTTAAATTAGAGGTTTCCAGTGCAACTTTGGAAGGGGGCTGCTAAGTGAAATGAGAGATGGTGGATTCCTACAGAAAGACAGGGTAGCCTCAGGAAAGAGGCCCTGCCCACTTTGGCATTCAGACTATAAACACCAGTGGACATTTGATTGCTAAGATGTGTGGTCACAGTTGGGGAGGGGTGCCTGGAGAGGCAGCAGGAGTCACCTGCTCAAACTGGGAAGGACAGAGGCTTTTTTAATTTTCTTCTACTACAGTAGGAATTGACCCTGGAAATATATCATGACCAACAGAGCCAAATCCTAGCAAAAATAACCCAATTTGCTTATGCACCAATAGTGGTTCACTGAGTCTTCATGTGTCCAAGAGGTGACTTGGGGATACTTGTCGGGTTGAGGGAATGTAGGCAGAAGAGGCATCAAGTCCCACCTCTGTCAACTATGAAGGAGCTGGAGTTGTGCTCCTGATCTCCAGTGGAGACTGAGAGGTTGATCATGAGACATCACAGGACTGGGAAATATACAACCAGAGCCACTTTCATGAGCTGGATACAGTCAGACCCACCCAGTCATAAGGTCAGGTGGGCACATCAGCAACCCACCAGTCTATGGAGATGATACAATTGGGATCAAGACTGAGCAGGCCCAGAGGGCAAAAGGAAGTTACTGGAGCCGTGGCCATGATCCCAATGACTAGTTCTATTGTGTGGACACTTATCCCTTGAGCTCACACCCATGGCTTCATTCATGCATGGTTCCCTACAACTGACGGAGAGAAGAGAGAACTATTCTGGCCTGGTTCATGAATAGGTCAGCTCTGTATCTTTGTGTCAGTTGAAAGCAGGCATTGTAGATGATTTGAAAGAGGTCCTGAAAGAGAATAGTGAGGAGGCGAGGCTGCATCCAGCAGACCAAACTATCACGGAGGGAAACATGACCTGAGTTACAGGACCGCGCAGAATCCCAGCCAAGGAGAACAGTTTCACTGGTTGATCAGAGACAAAAAAGGAGCCTGCTTGAAATGTTAGAGACAAGGACATTTGGCAAAGAGGCAGATGATGAAACTATGGGTGTGGGCACACTCTTTGCTCTTCCCTTGTCCACCACCGGGTTGCATACACCATAGAGTAGACATTCAAACAACAGGCAGATAAGACTTCCTGGATGTCAGCTGTCTTCTCTCCTCAACTAGCCCAGGGCCCAGTGCCCACAAAATGAGCCTCAGAATTGTTATGTGTGGACCCAACAGCATGGGCCCCCTCTCACCAGGGCTGACCTGGGCTCCGTTGCGGACAAATCTGGCCTGTCAACTGCAGAGGCCAATGCTGAGTAATGGCACCGTTCCTGGAAGAGACCAGCAGCTGCTGGTGGGAGCTCACCTCTGTCAGAGTCCTCATGCTAGTCCTCAGAGGCTAGTGACTTGACCTTCCCGGAACTGACCCACGTTTATCTTCTCTGCCCTCCATGCCCCTGCCAGCACCACCATTTGACATTTACAGAAGCCTGCATAATTGGCCTCAGTCCATGAGACCCATCTAAGGTCATGAAGGTGCCCAATGGGTACGTGATGGTTGTGATACCCAATATCCCCTTCTTTGCCCAAATTGGGCCAACCTAATGAGATGAGGGAAGGGCTTATTAACACTCACTTAGTGCCTGCTTGGAGGAGACACCCAGCCATTTGCTCTGTTTCTTCCAGGTTGCAGAATAAGGACTAATGCTATTTGAACCAATTGCCCATTCATTCTCAGTGATACCAATCTGCACGGTTATGTAATTTGCTCTATCAATTCCAGGCAATCTGTGGGAAAGGATTGATAAAAAGGCATTTGGAATAATCCAAGGTGAGGGTTTGATGCCGATTTGCAGCAGCAACTATGCTCCTGGCTACAGAAACTTGAGGTATTTTATTTTTATCACTTTTTCCCTTTTCCGCATACACAAGTGTGTCATCTATACAAACTGCACTTCTATTGTGAAAGACAATGTGCCAGTGGTTGTAACTTTGATAAATTGTGAAATGTATCTCCCACCCCTCCTCAGTTCTTGTACACCCCTACCCACCTCTCTCTACTTTCCGACCCACAAACTTGTCCCTAAGACATTACTCAGTAAGTATAGCAATTTGATGTATTTGAACAGGCATGTATCTGCAGGTGGAAAATCAGGTGCCGGTACTTCGTCCTGATGCACAGTATTAAAAGCTGGAGGCTGTGTGTGTGACGTATAGGAAGGGAAGAGGAGGCTGTGTGCTCTTGCAGAGGGAGCCTCCCATCTAAAAATGAGGAGGCTCATTGTGTGGCCATGGGAAGGCTCTTCAGCCCTTCTAGATATCTGTTTCCTTTTTTTTTTTTTTAAGCTTATTTGTTTATTTTGACAGACAGAGAGAGAATTATCTGGGGAGGGGCACAGAGAAGGGGGAGAGGGGATCTGAAGTGGGCTTGGTGCTAACAGCAGACATTCCAATGTGGGATCTGAACTCATGAACCGTGAGATCATAATATGAGCCACAGTCAGATGCTCAACCGACTGACCCACCCAGGTGCCCCCAGACATGAGTTTCCTAATCCGCAGAGCAGGAGATTTGACTGCTGTGATCTCTGAGTTCCCCTAGAGCCCTCACTTCCCTTGACCCTGGGGTAACACAGCATGCCACTTACCTCCTCTTCAGACCCCAGCCTTAGATCCATCACTTACTGTACGAAAGATGTCTGAGGCTTTCCTGTGAATACGGTACAGTTTCAGGCAAAGAACAGAGGTGGTGAGGAGCAAACAACCATTTACACTGAGATGTCACATCTCTGATTTCATACTCCACACACCAGCTTGGAAGGTAGGCAGCTGCTCTCGGGCTCCAGATATGGCTGGTGTTACCATCTTAGGGCAAAACATCAATGTGTCTTAAATTTTTTTGAGTTACCACTCTAGGATCTATCTACCCTGATTTGCAGAAAAATTGGTGCCTTCCTCTTGCAGCTTCCCTGTGCGCTCATTTGCTCAATATTCTAAGATTCATAAAGCACGTTTCAGTTTGTCTGAACCACATCCCTATTGATGAGGTACCCAAGGAAGAGGCCTTAGTTTTTTTTTTTTCTTTTATTGGAATATAGACATTTTGGGGTCACAGATACCATTTTCTTCCTGTAGTTGAGGAACATGATTTATCTTTTGGAGAATTAGTGCCGATTCCATTTACATGTCGGTTCTACTGAACTGAGCATTTGGATTTTTGATGTAATTTAAGTATACTTTTCTCTTGTCTGGGCCCTTGAAGAATTACTCCTCCTAAATGTGGATTTATGCTGAGATCTAGGTGCTCTCAACAAGTGCTATTTAAGATTGAACAACTCAGACTTCAATAAGGAAATACCAGAAGCACCTGGGTGGCTCAGTCAGTTAAGCATCCGGCTCTGGTTCAGGTCATGATCTCTCAGTTTGTGAGCTCAAGCCCTGCATCAGGCTCTGTGCTGACAGCTCAGAGCCTGGAGCCTGCTTCACATTCTGTGTCTCCTTCTGTGTTTGCCTTTTTCCCGCTGGCAGTCTGTCTTTCTCTCTATCTCAAAATAAATAAACATTAAAAAGCAAGCAAGCAAGCAAGCAAGCAAGCAAGCAAGACCATAAAGATTAACTGTCCTGTCCTGGACATTCAGGTTCCACCCTGTAAGCGGAAGGAAGAGAAGATGTTTCCCAAAGAAATGGATCCTCCTGCTATTTCTAATTCTGGGTCACAAAGAAGCCAGTGTGTGCTAGATGTGGGCAGGGAGTGAGAAGGGATCTTCTTTTTGTGAGCCAAGGAATGGCTTTCTGGTTTGAAGGCTGGGATGTCTCATTGGTGAGGGCTAGATACCTCCTCCACTAGGAAGCCTGCCAGGAGTGAAATGAAATCCTGAGGTCCAGTTCACAGTTCATGAGGCCTATGGACCACCTGGAGAGCAACCTTAGCCATTCTTTGCTTGATTCTTCTTTATTCCTCAAGCATAGGGTAAGGCTTGCCATACCCCATGCAATACTGAAGGCAGAGGTTAAGGGAGAAGACTGTGTTCAAGCTTAGAGCAAACCTGATGCTTTCTGTTAAAGAAGTTCTAGAGCAATGACAACTTGGAGCATGGATGACTGGAGAAAGAAAAATCTGCAACCAGGGTGGGATAGTAGAACCTACAAACAGTGTTTGGAGAGTCAGGGAAATTTGGGGAGAAGGAAACCCCAGGAGAAAGAGTAGACATTCTTTGATCTATTGTCATAGGGGGTGGGAGTTCTTCTAATTTGAATATTAAAGGAAATATGTCTTTAATCTCTTCCCCAAGATAGTGAAGCAGAACAAACCAAGAATATTTTTGAGTTAGGAATAATAACAGTGATTATTATGTGCCACACATTTTGTTTTACATTTATTAGCTCAGTCGATCATCATTACAGTCCTATGGGGAAACTGAGGCACTGAGCAATCAAATGAATTGGTGGGAGTTGCAGGTGATCAAGATGGGAATCAATTTCATACAGAACGACTTTCTCCTTTGACAGATGAGATGTCTGGGTCCCTGTGCTGTTTGCTGAGTTACTGGGCGTGATCTGGGAGTCGTGGGCAGACGGTGCCTTCAGATCCGTGCCCTTGTCTCTGCTCCTGCTTGTTAAAGTGGGTGGAAGCCAGTCTTTCTAGTCCCTTCCTATATCTGCTTCATTTTTAGTTTTCTGTCTTGTCTCTCCAGGCTAGTCCTTGTGGTGTGGGATTCAACCCCCACACAGGCACACATACATACACATGTGTGATTCTGCATCCATGAACACACTCGCACAATATATATATGCACGCACAAGCACATATGTGCCCGTACACACATGCATGCAAGGGCGCACACATGCATGCACACATGTGGGCACATGGATGCACACATGTCCACACATACACATGCAGGCACACATGGACAGGTACAAGTGTACACAGTATATGCACACATGCACATGCACTCACACACATGTGGCCACACATACATATACATGCACACAGACACATGCATGTACATGCATACACAAATGCACACACAGATGCATATACACACATGCATCTCCTTTATTGTTAAAATATCGCTCCTCAGCAGTGACAGGAAGGCAGGCTGATTCACCTTGTGGCTGATTTTGTTGGTTTTAGAGGATTTTGAAAAGTTTGAAAGGATATTGTTGGTGACAAATAGACATTTTAAAAATGTCAAGTCACTCTCAAAATGGACACTCCTCCATTAATAGGCTCGTGCTGATCGCTTAAATGCTACAATGCCTCCCACGGATAGGAGCCCGGCTCCTGCTCTAGACATTTCAAAAGGCTGAGACGGGCTGACATCTCCCGCTGGACCGTACTCCAGTGACAGGGCTCTTATGTAAATTATATGGAATTAGGCGATGGACAGAGGGGGGACTTGATTACTCAGAGCTAAAACAATCTACTAAATAAACTGCAGGACTGGTGTGGCCTGGGAACGGGCAGCTGTGGATTTGGACCTCTGTTCTGTGCTGGCTGTGTGGCCTTCGTCTCTGACCTTGAATTTTCGCACCTGAGACACGTGGGGACAGACTCCTACTTTCCGTGGGTGGTGTGAGGGTGGCCAGTGCTAACTGTTGAGTCTCACCCCATGCAGAGGACATCGTGGGAGCTCAAAAAATGGCAGCTCAAGTTACTACTATTCCTGTTTTTAGAAACAGAATAAAATGATGAACTTGCTTGTGGGCAGCTATTTGCTGAGCATGTTGGGACTGAGGAAGATTCCTGCAATCTCACGCGCAAGTAAAGCCTTGATCCTGCCGAGATTTCAGCCCAAAGACCATTCCCTGAATACCCCTGATATCAGTCGACATTATCTGGGCTCCCTCTCCCAGGCGACAAGGAGGGAGCAGCTGACGCCCCCGTTTTGCAAGAGGAGCCCCCGTCCCATGCCCCCATGCTGGAGTGTGGTGGAACAAGACTTAAGACTTGGTCGTCCGGTCTGCAGAGAGTCTCCAGGTTGTAGGCGGCCCAGCGGTCCTGGGAGCAGCAGGTTCCAGAGGAGGAATGTTGAGGGCATAGGAGTCACATATAGTTTGAGTTGAGACAGAGGTTATCAACGCTGGCTGCATATAAGGATTATTTGGAGAATCTGTGAAACCACCAAAAACCAGGCCACACCCCAGGCCAATTCGATCTGAGTGTCTGGAGACAGCACTAAATGGCTGGGTTTGTAAAGCTCCTGCCTGCTTCCCTTCCCATGCTCCCAAGCTTGACAGCCGTGGTTCCGGAAACTCTGTAGACTCCACACGGGGCCATCAAGGCTACATTTCTGGGGGCCCCTGGGTGACTCGGTCGGTTAAGCGCCTGACTCTTGATTTCAGATCAGGTCGTGATCTTCAAGCCCCATGTAGACTCCGTGCTGACAGTGCAGAGCCTGCTTGGGATTCTCTCTCCCGGCTCCTCTTTCACTTGCTCTCTCTTTCTCACTCTCAAATATAAATAAACTTAAAAAAAGACTACATTTCTGTATACCAGTGTTTGCCAACTTGTGTGATCATGAAAATCCTCTAAGATGTTTTAAAAACATCTGATTTCAGGATCCTTCCCTGGAGATTATAGTCCTTTCCCTCTGTGGTGGGAGCTGAGCCTGAGATTTTAATACTTTGAATCATAAGATGATTCTTATGGTAGCAGGCTCAGCTGGTTAAGCCTTGAACTCAGTTATGGTTCAGGCCGTAGTCTCACAGTTCATGAGTTCGAGCCCCACGTGAGGCTCTGTGCTGACAGCGTGGAGCCTGCTTAGAATTCTCCTCCTCCCCCCCTCCTTCTCTGAAAAATAAATAAATAAATAAACATTAAAAAAAGAGATGATTCTTTCACTGGGAGGCAACTTCCAACTAAGGACTCTGATTCCATTTTAACAGCAGATGCTCTTCACGGTGACATTGAATTGTTCTCGCTGACAGTTTACTCGGTGGCTTCAGTAACAGGATCACGTATTGTTTTTTTTTCCAGAAAGGGTCTTGGCCATCACCTTGTCTTATTCTCTTATATGTGAGGAAACTGAGGCTTAGAGTGCGGGACTTCTCCAAGGCCACACAGAGGAGTCAGAGAAACCAGGCTTCCGTCTTCCCTTCTGTTCCCCCTCCTGACCAGCTCTGCAAACTTATAATCACCAAGCAGCCAGAACGGCAATCCAAACTACCTTTCCTTTAATCCATTCTTTTGCCCGTGTGGTTGGTGATAAACAAGATCCTTGGAGGATCACAAAGCAGTGTTCCCTCAGGGCCACACCCACTGCATGGGGCTAATCCATTTTGGTGGACAGCTACCTCTGCTCATGCACCCAGAAACTTTCATCTTCATTATTAACTCATTAATCACTTAACCAGCCGTGTCACCCTGAAGCCCCAAGGAAAGCCAGCCGGGAAGGTGAGGCCAGTGTTGATTCACACGCACGGTAATCAATTCGTTTGGGAGCACTCTCCTGGCTAACGATCGGGACCAGGATTTAGGAATCATTTGCCCTGATATCATGTGGAATCCTTACAGGGTGTCCATGAGGAACATGGTTCATTCAGGATAATTAGCGCCTTTTGGTGGAGGAGGAAGAAGGAAGGGAAGGTGGTGTGGGGTGAGGGCCCTGGGTTATGGAAAGATCCCTTGATTGAATCAATGCAACTCATTCAGCTGTTAGAGCTGATGCTTCTAGCTTTGAGGCCCTGGTAAAAGTCACTTCCCATCTCTGGGCCACAGACTTCTCATTTTGGAAAATTGGCCTATATTTTATGAACCTTCTAGTAGTTACTCGTGAGGATGAATCAACCAGTGAGGTGAAATCCCTGAGATTTGTCTTACACGGAGAGGACTGTCACCAGGTTGGCCCCAGACAGGTCCCCCTCTGTGCAGACTTGTAACTCCGAGCCTTCCAAGCTGATATTTATTGAATATATGCCTCACAGCCATTAAGCAACAGCATTGCATAATAATAACAATTGTTAAGCAGTATCGGGAAGAGGCTGAATCTTGCAGGGAGAGAAGGTGGAGCAAGACGCTGGCCTACCAGCGCAGGACTTGAGTCTTTGGTGTGGCTAACTGAAGATTCAGCCCAACAGACCAGCTCTCACTCGGGAGAGCAAATTCCAGGAGAACCCAGTTTTATTCTCCTGGGAGGCTTTTTCCTGCCCATCTGAGGTTTTGAGCTCTCTGGAAAGGGTTCTCTCGCCACTGGCACCTAAATACCTTATCAAAATACTTCTTTCCAGAGTATTTTGATAAATAACCTTTTCTCTAGCTCACATTTGAAGTGATATTTACTGCCCCGATAGATGGTAACCAGACATTGACTGGTCAGCTCAGCCCTAAATGAGACCCCAACTTTCACTCCGTATAATTCTTTGTCCTTCTACCATGTTCTGTAAATTGAGAACAGACACATGGGGTTCCTCACAACCTCCTCACCACCCCACCAACATGACAGGGTCCCATTTCACACGTGCGTGTCCACGTGGTTCCCCCACCCATTTCTCTGGGTGAAATTAGGGATTATCCAATTTGTGAAAATCCAGTCCAGATAGCTTTTCCTCTCAATCTCTCCTGAACTCTCTTCTCTTCCCCGGAAGCTGTTGCCTTTCCCCACACCCTCTGCCACCTCTTACACACTTCCATACACACTTCCACACACACTCCATTGGTGACATGTAGTCCTGAGTCACCTGCTGTCCTCATTGGTCTGTGCGCTGTTGCACAACAGCCTCCTGCATTTCTCACCTCTGGGCAGCATGCACCTGCACACAGTGTGTCCAGAATTGTATGCTTTTGTAATGGATAAATGTGTGTGTGCGCGTGTGGGTCAGTGTTTTGTGGTTTTTAGGTTTTTTCCCCTCCATGTGTTTGTATTATTGTGTAATTGTTCTAGTTCATAGCAATTGATTAAAAAGATTTGTGCCTTTGAAGTGGTTTTTTTCCCTCCTGTTTTGAAGAATTGTCTTTTACATGTTGAAATCAAAGCCTCATGAGCACAAGAAATTAAACTCGCAAGCATAACCCAATGAATGGGTGGGTGGCACAGGGTGGTTCATATTCTATTTATACAAAGCAGAGCTTTTTGCCTAAGTAGGTTAAGACCCAGGCATACATTCTAGACTTTACCACAATTCCTTCTCTCCCTTCTTCCAGTATCTTTTTATTGCCATTGATAGAAGTAAAATAGTCTGTCTTTGAATAGGGAGAAGAATGGAAAATTTGGGGCTAGGGAGAAAAAAGGTAGACCGAGAAGAGAATGGAGTAGTTCTGCATTTGTTTATGGGTTCTCCCACAGAAGGTTATAAATTGTTTTTCTGTTTTAATTGTCCCTGTTCTAAATTTTACACATCTTGATGGTAGCCATTTTCTTCTCACCTCTATTATCCATGTCTGTAACATGGCGTGTTTTTAACAAATATTAGTTAAATGAAAGAAAGATTTACTTTTTTCTTAGTGTTTATTTTTCACATACTTAATGTCAATATTATGTGTGATCAGCCAGGGAAAGCATAGTCAGTAGATCTTCCTAGAGTTGAATGGTGATTTGTTTATGACTAATTCGTGATAATCCTCTATACACAGAAGAAGCCAGTCAGCAGGAGGGACAGTCAGCATACGCACACAAGGGTTCAGAACTAGGTGCCTCTTTGTATGCTAATTCCATGCTCTGTCACGGTGACCTTGGCATTCATTGATTCTGGTCACTCGGCACATCCTTGGTTCTAGTGGCTGTTCCTATTCATATCCCCGTGGTCTGGTACGGGCTTAAATCACAGCTCTCTGGGCCAAGAGCAGCTGGGCGTTACTCTTCCTTGGACTTAGTCAGACTCAAGAATGGGCACATAATACAATCAAAGGCAACAGAATTTTGGAAAGAGAACTCCCTATCTGAACTGCAGTATTTAATTCTAGAAGATGCAAGCTCTGAAGCTACTGCAGCCTTCTTGTGTCTAAAGGTGAGATTGTGGGGCGCCTGAATGACTCAATTTGTTGAGCACCAGGTCCTTGATTTCAGCTCAGGTCATGATCCCAGGGTCATAAGATTTAGCCACCCATTGGGCTCCCTGCTGGGCATGGAGCCTGGTTAAGATTTTTTCTCTTTCCCTCTACCACTCGCTCTCCAAATGAATGAATGAATGAATAAATACATACATACATAAATAAATAAAGGCAGGATGGTGTCTGAGAAAGGAAGCAACAGGGAGGATTACAGAGCTAAGAGATGAAGAGAAAGTGACCAGTCCTGTTCCTGATCAAGCCATGCCTGAAACAGGTTTGTTTGGAATATTAAGTTACAAAAGACAGGTGTTTCAATCGTTTCAGATCAGGATTTCTGCCGTTTACAACTGGAAAATCCTAACTGAGGTACTCATCAACCTTCCAGTTACCATAGCAGCTTTCCCTGTGTCTCTGGAATGTCTTGGGTAAGAAATGGAAGGGCTTGAGTTGCTGAAGTGAAGCCTTTATTTTGAATTGGTACATTGTTATTCTGCTAATTTAGTCAGTGTCCGGCTATCACTCACATTTGACCATCTCTGAGTAGGCTGAGTATATTTTTCTTCTGGATCTGCAAAGCTGTAGCCCAAAACCAGGACCACAGTAAACTTGTGAAAAGAGTCTCTCTCGTGTGACAGTGTCCCTCAGCTATAGCCACAAAAACTGCACATATATATATATATATTCATATTTACGAACATTTGTGTGTGTATTTGCAGTTTGTCTCCTATGCACTTGAATCATTATTTTAAACTTTGCAACATTAGCATCATTTATATTTACATCAAAGTTTCATGGACATTATTTACAAAGCTTGACTTCTAGTTCATAAGTCTTGTGTTATGGTCTCTCTGGCTTGGTCCTGGAAGTCTCCTCCATGGGCAGCCTGGCGAGTACAGCCTATGTGACTCAGGTCTATCCCCACCTTGGGCCCCCCTAAGGGGCTGACAAGTCATCAAGGTGCTCTGCTAAACCTGGGTGACTTTTACATCTTGCATAAAAGGGACGCAGGACAGTTACAAATCTTGCAGGCTTAACCATGTGTATTTTCAGACCCTTTTACACCCGAGGAATCTGTCTCATGTGTACTTCCTACTGATCCATCAATGGGCAGCCATATTGGTAGAAATATGCTCCATAAGTTGAGTTTGCTCAATGCTACAGCATCTGTATGAAAGATGATAATCACCTGAGCTTTCCAGTGATGGTCTTCTGATGCCAAGGATCCAGATGTATATTTTGCAAACCTGGAGCAGGATGACTGGATTTTTTCTCTTTCAACATGACTGTTTGGCACTATAAAAACGGTCCCAGAAGCACAGAAGTGAGATGGTCAGGCTCCCCTAGTTCTCTTCTTCTTGCCCCAAAAGGCCTTGTGGCCTTTTTTATTATTTAAATTTCATCATCAATGCCAACTGAGCCCAGAAACCGTCAAGCTGAAATACTATGAGCAAAACTGGTCTTATACTTTCCTCTATTTTAATAGAAAAGTTCAGAACTTGAAGATTTGTAACTATTTGTAGAATAGTTGAAGATGTGTAACCCAACCCAGAGAGTTCAAATATGTCCTTCAGGTTTGGATTTTCAGTGTAGATGTTGCTATTGAGCTCAAACTGATACTACGTGAACCAATTAAAATTTTGTTATCAATAGTTACGCCATTCTTAAAAAGCACATATTTGACAACTCTGTGTTGTCAGACACTGTGGTAGGCTCCTCAAAGATGAGGAAGCCAAGGACCCCACTCTCAAAGAGCTCGTGTTACTGGAGCCATACAGAAATCAGTTTCACATGAGGCAGAATGAAATGAGTGTTTAAAAGTGGCATGCACTAAGGGGGTGGTAAAGTCAAAAGATGTTTCTCCAAAGAAGTGGTGTGTGTGTGTGTGTGTGTGTGTGTGTGTGTGTGTGTGTGTGTATTTTAAGTCTTAAAGGGTTTCAGACAATAGAGAGAGTAAAGAAAACTAAAAATGTAGGGAATGCCATGAACAAGGGTTGGGGATGTAAACACAGATTGTAGATGTAACAATGACATGGCAATAAACCCAGATGATACTAAAGTCCATGTCAAGCAAGAACAGCTTAGAGCATTCCTTTCCTTCAATCCAGGTATGTATGAGTTTGGGAGATATGTAGGCAGAGGAAGGATGAGGCATCTCTGGACCTTCCTCAAGGCTCCACCCCATACCCTGTCCCAACATACTATATGCGTGCACTTGTCCATAGACTCCATGAGTTCTACAGTATTAAAGTACCTGAGCTTTCCTGAACCTTCCATGGTATTCCTGCCTTCAAGTGCTGTACATTCCATCCCTCCCTGCCTGTATACGTCCTTCTTCTCCCTCTCACCTGGTTGATTCACTCCTATCATTTAAGATCAAGTTCTGGGAACTCATGAATCTATTTCTATTAGGAAACTTCTGGATACAAGTGACAGAAACCTGACTCAAACCTGTATAGTAAGAAGAGGGAAATCATTGGATCACATAACTAAGATAGGGAAATTATGGAGATTGTGTTAAGTTTAAATGTTATAATTAGGGGATTAGTGTACTTTCTCTCTGTCCCTCTTACCCTTACTTCAATATCAGAAGATCTTTGGGTGTGGGGTCAAGTTGACTCTCGGCAATGCTGAATCTCCATTGTCTGTGCAAGTCACAATCTCAGAGAACAGAAACCCACTCTCTTTTAGGGTCTATGTGCCAAATGTCATGGTGGGGCCTTGGTTGTGTCTCGTAGATGTATACATCCACATTTAAATAACTTTGTAATCAGGGGATCAAACGTACTTGCTCATCTTTCCCCAACCACATAGAATGGATTTTCCACAGGGAAGAGAGCTTCTGGTTTCAGGAGAATTGTTAAAGGTAGGTTGGGGAAGCAACACAAACAAAGCAACAAATGAGACACTCAGATTACTTCTCTACTCTTCATCATTTGTCACGCCAAATGGATGGTCTGTTTCCTCCACGTGGTGAGGACTGAGGCTATTGTAGGCAGCAGTTAGGGGACCCTGTCCAGATGGTCATGGTGGGAGCCTGACCTGCTCCTGTAGTAGGACTGTGTACTCATGAGTGGGGCTCAGTGAATGTTGGTGAGTGAGTGAGTGCGTGTGTGCACGGGAGAGTGAATACATACAAATGCTGTAAAATAAATGGGTCAGGTAATACCATCTCTGTCTTGTAGTTTTAGTCCATCACTTCGAGCCTGGACTACTTTAATTGCCTTTTAATTAATCTTCATATTACCAGTCTCGGTCTCCTCTAATCCATTCTTTACACAGCAACCAAATTGATATTTTATTTTTTTTTTAATGTTTTTTCTTTATTTCTAGGAGAGAGAGAGAGACAGCGTGAGCAGGGGAGGGTCAGAGAGAGAGGGAGTCACAGACTGAAACAGGCTCCAGGCTCTGAGCTGGCAGTCAGCACAGAGCCCGACGCGGGGCTCGAACCCACGAACCGCGAGACCATGACTCAAGCGAAAGTCGGACGCCTAACCGACTAAGGCACCCCCAAATTGATATTTTAAAAAATGCAAATATGATCATGTTATTCCTCTACTTAAAGCCTTTCCTTGCATTTGGGATACTGAACAAACATTTCTGCAGGGCTTCTAGAGACCTTTAGGGTATGGGTTTTGTCTGCTTCTCCAGGCTCCTGTCTTCCATCTCAACACTTCTAACACCAGCCATACCTTCCCCATATGCCCAACCCCAAATGCATGTCGTACTTTATACTCCAGTCTTTGGGAATTGCTTTTACATCCTCAAAGACATCAAGTTCTCTCTTGTTCTCAGGCCTTTGTTCCCTCTCCCTGGGGCTCTCCTTCTCTCCTTTCCCTTTCCACCTGGCTGATTTCCACTCATGCGGTGACACCTCCTAATAAATGAGGATTTCTGGGACTAGTAAGCACTGCCCCTAATATGCTCTCCTGCAGGGCCCCCTCCCCTCAAAGAGGCACCTGAAGTCCTCTGCTGGAAGTGCTTATCTCATCTTGTACATCATTGCTGGCTAGACTACGTTCTGGGGATGTGGACATATCTGTTTTATTCACTGTTATATTTCCACCACCTACATAGGATGTGACACTGATAAATGAATGAATCAATGAAGATTTGTATTTGTTGAGTCTCAACAGTATGCTAGGCATTTGGTATGGACTGAAGTTAGGAGGGATCCTAGTACAGTTCCTCCCTGGAAGGGGCTCCCTGTCTGCAGTTCAGAGAGGTTATAAATGGCAGAGTTTTGTGCTGAACCCAGTCCTGACTCCAAATTCAGGCTCTTCACTCCACTTCAGCTTCCCCTGTATTGATACTCAGATCCATTTAGAAAGAGCAGCTTGTGATTGGGCCTGGCTGGGCTGGGTTTGGATGGTGACAGAGCCTGAGAATCTCATGCCAGAGTCCAAGCTCTGTGAAATGGCATTTAGGTCAAGAGCCATGTTCCAAATCATTGTTTTTCTGATTCATCTGGAGAGAAGCTGTTGATAGATTTTGGCTTTAGAAAATGTGTCGGGACTAACATTTCATTGCCATCTGTATATTAAAACAAGGGCCTCAAAAATACCTTAGTGGATAATGCAAGTTTAGGTGTTGATTCGCTGGTGGTTCTTCATCAGGATCTGGTGGCAAGGACTGAGGCTATTGTAGGCAGTCGTTAGGGGACCCAACTTCTAGTCTCAGTCTGACCAGCAGCATTTATGGGATGACTTTTGGAGAAGGACGTCCCTCCCTAGCCCCTCAAGAATCAACCTTCATCAGTCTAAAGCTGTTATGGAAACATCATAGTCTTTTCTGGTGCTTGGTTTACTATAAAACCCAGTTCTACCCAGTTAGATATGAATGGCAGTGTGTGAGGGGCTTCATTTTCAAATAAAAATCAGAGCCTTAAGAGATAAAGCATCTGACCCCTCCTCCCTTTTTCCTGAGAAGGATACCATTGAAAGGACATGTCTGGAGCTCAAGTTTTTCTGTGACCCTAAGGCAATAAACAAAGGAAAAGAAAAGGTCAAGGTCCTGAGGATAGCTGACTAGGAAGATTAGAGAGTCTGAGTGTTTGCTGGCCCAGTTAAGCCCCAGAAAAAAGGCTCTGGTCTTCTGATTCCACAAGTATTTTGATGTCTTTATTGCTCAGAGCCTCTCTTTGTCGAGTTTTCTACCACCTACAGGCAAAGTATTCCTAATGGATACATATGGAGTCCATTAGATTACAGCTGTTACAGTATACCAAAGGCAAAAAAAAAAAAAAAAAAACAACAACAATCAAATGATCTTCTGATTGGAGCAGGTCAATGATCATTCTAAGTTTGTCTTGGTTTGCTCATCTGTCAAATGGGGAAAGCATTTGAGGAAATGCACAGCAGTGGTAACTTTTTAGAAATGAAGGTGGTGTTTAAATCTCTGTATTTGATCTACAATGTGTTTTATGTAGACTGTCCTTGAAATTCACATTTCTAGACTGATGCCAAGCAGGGAAAAGAGCAAGGTCATAGGAGGAAGGCCCTAGCAGGGTTTGTCTACCAGATCTTTGGCTGAACAGGGGGTGTGACATTCACATTGTTAAGTCAGTGTGTTTCCCATGAAATAACTACTTAGTTTATGAAATATATCACTCTTGGAGGGGGTAATGTGTTATTCTTTCAGTGTAACTTTCTTGTCTAGGAGGAGTACTGCCTGGTAATGATAACATGCTTCCTTTTGCTTGATCTTCAGGAGTTTATTTCCTGTCCCACTAGCCTCTCACATCCAGTCGGTTGCAGGACTGGCCATTCTTTCTGTGTTGTGTCTTCAGAAGGGAGTTTGACTGAAGCTCTGAGCATGAGGAGAGGAGTAATGTGAGGGACACTGGCAAGTTTAAGCTGAGGCCAGAGGGTGAGGGGGCTTTAATGTGAACTAAGGCATTGCGGTTTTATGCTGTGGGCACAGCGGAGCTGTGGGAGAGACCCCACCAGCAGAAGGGAAAAACAGGAAGCCTGGACAGAAGAAAAACAATCGTGAGATCAGCAGAGCATCCACTCTCACCTGCTTTATGGACATCACTAGTCAATACGCTAAATCACACAAAGCTTTTGTGGTTAGGGAACAGGCCAAAGAGCTCAGAGTCTAAAGAAAATTCCAATGTTTCATTTGGACATTTTGAAAACATAAGAGTTTCTGTGCATTGGGGGGTGAGTGGGAGTGATAAAAATAATCAGCCAGGGCAAAATGGGCACTTTTGGAAAGTCTTCCCTTCTGGAAAATACTTACCCTTTTCATTCTAAGATAAATAAGACCTCTGAGTGCAGACCCATTGAGTTTTATGACTGGAGATAACAATTAGTGGTCAGAAATCTAGGAAATTGAATCACAGCTGTTCACTAAAAAATAGAGCTAGGGAGGATATTTGGGGTAATAAGATTATGCCCTTTTATAGAAAAGAAGAAAAAAATGGAAACTTGGAATCAGAAGTGACTTGCCCAGGGTTAACAGAGCTATGATACACTTATTTTCAATGTAAAGGAGTGGAAAGGAAAGTTTAAGGCAAAATGCCAGTGAGTACTGGTTTATTTATTATAGAGTTTCCCCTCTACTCTCCTTCTTGCCACTTTATTGAGTACCTATTATTTGTGGGCACCATCATAGAATCTGGAGCTATTGAACCCTAGATGGGGAGAGGCCTCCAGAAACACACTCACAGAATTATCCCTTCATGAATAATGGTTTTGTAGAAGTTCCTTGGAATGTGACTGACATATATTCAAAAGATGTCAAACTCTCACCTCCCCCCGCAGCTGCTGACTGATGTAAAGTGTCACGTGAGAAACAGGTGGGTAGGATTTCATGAAGAAAAATCACCACTTGAGACTGGTTTTGGCCGTTGTAGAGAATTCTAGTGCTGAGGAGCTGGTTTGGGTCCAAAGGAATACCTGTGAAATACATGCGGTCCAGCCCAGCTCCTCACCAGTGAAAGAGGTCCTCTGTCCCTTAGACCACAGAGGTCTGTCCAGTGGCTGGCTGTTGCCTCTGGGGCTGCTCCCTGCTAGACATCTCATGTGTGAGTGAAGCTCTTTCTTCCACTGGCCCCTTGTGCTGCAGTAGCCTCCAGTGTGGAGAAGGAGGAAAAGATACATTCTAAAGGAACCAAAGACTTTCCAGAGGGAAGGCCCCATGGGACAGATGTGATCACCTTCACCTGACTCTTGCTTCTCCCTCCAAAAGTCCTTTCTCCTGATCTACCTCCAACACCCATCCAACCATCTCTACACCCCAGCTCGGCAGCCTAGTAACATCCTCGACTTCATCCATATGCAAACCTCCTTCTTTGCCCGATGTTGAGTAATGGGTTGGATCTTCTCTGGGGACCACTGTCACTAACTATATCAAGGAGACCACCTCTGGTTGCAGAGTACCTTAGATAATCCCGCTAACTGCATCTATGGCTGGAGTTTGGGGAGAAGATCTCCATGATGATGCAATTAGTTGCATTTTCATATAGGATTTATTTGGTTGCTTCATTCATCCAATAACAGTCTATGACATCCTACTGCATGCCAGGCATATCCGAGAAGGGGACCTTGCCCTTCTCGTGCCCATCATGGAGCACTAGGAGTTAACATGGAGGTTGGACTCCAGTGGCAGAGACACTGAGTAAGTAAGAAAATGATCATCTTTCATCAGATCAAATATATTATTGATTGTGATTTGCACCAGTTTCATGGGCCACCAAGAAAGAAATATGATGCCAAGAAAACTCATGTGCTATAGTGGACACTTGTGATCCTTCCTGCCACCTGCTGTCCCACGGCTGTGGTGGTCGCACTCCCATTTGTCAGAGATCTGCATCCTATGTGCGCCAGGGGGACTTCTTCCCCTTCATCATCATCTTCCTCTTCTCCTTCTTCATTGTCATCATCGTCTTTTTTTATTTTTTTAATCTGCTTGGCTTCTTAGATGCCACAAGAGCTCTCATCCCTGACCACAGAGATAACCCTGAAGTTAGGGGAGTTAATGACATAAAGATATGGGTGTTGGCATTTAGTCCTTTAAGCCTAACCGTGTTCCTCAGGGGAACTGAAGCCAAGACTTACCATCAATTCTAAGATGCATCCTGATTTCAAAGTTGTTAAACCATGACAAAAAAGATCATCTTAGAAATGATGAGGATGGTGATAGTGTCGGCAGTTGGTGATATGGAGAATAATTAGCAGGAGAATTTTACTCAGGGTATCTAGAGAGTGTCACTGAGAGATGAGTTTCAAGAAAATTCTTGCAAGGCTGTGTAAGACTTATGGATATTTGAGGGGGATGTAGTCCAGGAAGGGGGTACAGGCCATGCAAAGGCACTGAGGAAGGCATATGCCTAGCCTGTTCCAGGGACAAGGAGGGGATGAGGGCATCTGGAATGTGACAAAAGAAAGGGCAGAAAAATATACAATGATGGCAGGCAGCAAACCAGAGTCAGCCTGTAGAGAACTTTAGGTTATTTTAAGGATTTCGGTCTTACACTGGGTGAGACGGGAAGTCAAACCATTGGGGGGTTGCCAGCAGATGAGTGTTATGAACTGATGTAAATTTTAATGGGGTCTGCTTGCTGGGTTGAGATAGGCTAGAGGGAGGCAAGAGTGGAAGCAGAGAGACCAATTAAGAGGTTACCGCAGCTTGGGCAAGGGTCAATGGCAGCTTAGACCAGAATAGCAGCAGGGAAGTCAGTGAGGGGTGGTCAGAGTCCACATATATGTTCAGGGTAGAGCTGGATGAATTTTCTCATAAACTGTATGTGGGGAATGAAGGAGAGGAGTCAAGAATGACTCCAATGTCACTATTTGTGTTATATTTCTATATTCCTTTCAACTTGGGTCACAAAAAATTCCCCCTGCCTTCACACCCACACGAGCTTCCAGAACATTCTGTATTTCTCTGGATGACAGCTCATAGAGCATCCCTTGTGCTTCAGTTTCCTTATTTGTCAAACAGAGACAGTATTAGTAATGGAGACATCATGGAGTTTTTGGGAGGATTAAAATAGATAATATATGGAAAGTAGACATTATACGCTAGATACTTCTCAATGCACACCTCAGTGTTGCTTCAATAAATGTGAGCTATTATTTTCATTATTTGATTATTTCTATATACATAACTGTCTGTGTTGGTTGTCTCTGGATGCCTCAGCTATCTGCTCCTGCCTGGCTGGCCTCCGCCCACCCACTTCCCAGAAAAACACACTTGGCAAGACAAGAGGAAGGATAGGAATGGTCAGAACCGAAGACATACACTGAGTGACCTTGGACCAGGAGGCAGAGCTCCCTGGCCAGATGGGCAGGGACCCTTGTGTTCCTCTCTCTTACTCTTCCTCCCTCTTGTGTCCTCATGGAACATAAGCAGATGCAGGCAGGACCTGTTTCCTCAAGCCGGGTTTGGCAAGGGTGCCATCTCTTCCTGGTCCCTTGTCAGGAACCAGGTGGGGTTCAAAGCCCTACTGTGATCCAACCATCTCTCATTGGCTGTTTAGTTCAAATAGCACAGTTTTGAAAAACTCTGAAGGCTGCAGCCTGGGCACGTTCTACTTGAAGGTCACATTGAACTTCCCAAACAGCCCTTGTTCTGCACACCTGAGGGCCTCTGCCTACCTAGACTCTCTTCTCCTCCCTTGTGTCTTGCTAAAAAGCCCATCTCCCTCTTCTGTATCCATCCAGAAAACTCAAACCAAAGCACTTCCTCTGTGAAACACAGAAAGGGTGAACAGGGGCTTTGTTGTCAAACGGGTCAAAGTTGTGCATTTTGGTTGTATTCTCCCCATTCCTACTCTCTCTCCATCCTTCATTTTATTCCTTTAAGTGATTGTATTTTTATCTCGGAGAGAAAGGTCAGGCTCCATCTGCGCTTCAGATCAGTTTGGCCATGATCACTTCCTACATGGACAGGCCTTGGAGGTGGGGGAGAGTGTTGGTTTGGAAAATCATAGCAGATCCACAGGCAACGGGAGAAAAGACAGAGAAAGGAGCTTGGAAGCCGAGTCGCTCTGCCTTTGGATACAGATGACATTGACATCTGCGTGGCAGACGCCTGGGAGGGCACGCTGGCTGGCAGCCACATCAGAGAAGCCTAGTAAAGTCTGAATAAGTTAGTCATGGGATGGGTGTGGCATTTTATTCAAGGATCCAGTATTTAAAAGGGTCTGTATTGTGTGCTGAAGGGCCTACTTGAATGAATAAGACACAGCTCCTTAGCATCTCTCCAGAAATAATTTCATGTAGGAGGGGAGATAAACTGTATCTTTGGCAGGTCTACCCTGAATATTCCTCTGATAACCACCCCCGCCCCCCAGATGGGGTGGTAGCAGCTCTAGGTGCGACCCAACAAAAGTATTGTTCTAGTGAGGTGAGCTCGGGACCTAGGTTCACATGGGAGGTATTGCCCAGATTGGCAAGAATTAACCCCAGACTGGAGTCAATGCTGGTGCTCGCTCTGATGAGGAGTAGGGTAGAACTGCCAAAGACCTTTCTACCTCACAGAATTCTCACCACCACCACTCCTTGTTTCCTTTTGCTCCCATCACATTTCTCTCTTTGCTTTCCCCACTGGGTCTTCTTCCAGAATGTTCCACCAGCAGGGGTGCGGCAGAAGTCTTGAGGGATAGAGGCCTTAATGTCCTGGGCCTTAGTTTCCTTATGTCTAAAATAAGGTAGAAGGGATGCGAGACTAGAATGCATCCGTATTCAGAACTCTCCCTGCCTTGACATCTTGTGAGTCAAAGCCAGTTTTTTCTTTTTTCCTGCCTCCAGGCCTATTGATGTCTAAACATTCTCCACGTTCTGGCTAAAACCAACTGGACAGAGATGCCATCCTTTTCCTCAGAAGCCTATTCTAGACTTGTGTTTATCTCCCTGCTCTGAGAAAATTAAGTACTTCTTCCCCGTGTTTAATTAAGATCTCTCTTGTTGTAGGCAATTTCCTCCTGAGTAGGTTTCATGAATGTAGAGAGTCATAACTGAATGCCTTTTTCATATAGAGCATTCATATGCTCACATATACAAGTTAATCTTCGTTTACAGCCCTAAATTTAGCCCCGTTTGGGCCTCATTTCCATGCATTTGCATGTTAATATTCATACTTATGTAGATATATTCCTGGATTCAATGGGAAAGAATATCCCACACAGAAGGTTGAAAATGACAATTTATTCATAGAACTTGATCCTAAGATTCAGGAGAACTTCACTGGGCAGGGTTGCCAAACTAAATATCGAGCTGCTTTTCCTGTACTGTGTGAAAATGGTTGTGAGTTATGTCTTCTCATTTGGCTCTGCCAAAAGGGGAGCAGAGGTAGAAGCCACACGTGGAAGACATTCCCTGAAAGACAGTTCTGAAGAGTGACATAAGGTCGCTAAGATGTGACAGGCATCTGGGAGGAAATGGGCCACCTGGGTGCCAGAAATGTCAGTCCCTTGCCATGTGGATACCATTTGGAAAACGTACTGTCCCTGGCAGCCACCACTGGTCTCTTCTGATATATGGCTTCTCTGTCTAGGACTTAAGTTAAAAGAAGCAGCTGGTGAGGTCTGCTGTTAGAGTATCCATGGCACTCATGGTCCCAAGGAGTTCGGACCCCAAACTGGGGAGCTAATATTTACCAACTACCTGCTACATGCTAAGTGATGTACTTGTTTTTTAATATGGTGCCTTGTTGGCTTTTAAAAATGTCTCTTCATTTATAAATGATTATTTCCATTTTTCAGATAAAGATACTGAGGTTCAAGAGATGATGAGTGACTTGGCCAGGCTGAATAGATAGACGGTAGAACCAAGTACTGAAATTAGATCTGTATGATCTCAATGCTCATATTCATTTCTGCTTAATAGGGTTTTACAAGTTTGAAACGAGGTATATCTTGGATGCCTTTGAGGTGAAAAGCTTTGAATAACTTCTCTGATTTATTTTCTTCTGCTAAGCGTCATTCAAGATTAATGTTCAAACATGTTCTCTGAGCTCTGTCCCACTAGGAAAAAAAGGAAAAATTGAATTAAGAATTGCATGTTAAGGCTTTTTTTGGGAGATGTAATATCAGGGAAGCAAGAGAGAGGGTGAAGGGAATGTGAGTTGTGGAAGCAGATAAAGCAAATGCAAAGAGGTTCATTGGAGCCGGACACGGGTCCCTAGGAAATCACAGCTCTTTGCTGGCACTAGGGACATCTCTAGACTGAATGTCTAGGCTGAATGACAGTGTTTCCTCAGGAAGGTCAGTCTGGAGAGGAGGAGGAAGATATCTTCTGTCTTACTGGTCCACATTTACCCTACAGGGTGTTATGCTAATTCACCTGTGCTTCAGGATGCTATTCCCCCACCTCACCAGGTAGCCACTGAAAAAGCCAGACCGTGTAACATGGTGAAATCTTTCATTAGAAATCAGAAGGGACAGGAAGAATCATATCTTTTGTGGGTCAAGTTGGGTGGGACCTGGATGCGGGAAGTACAGTGGCAGGCATGCCAGAGGACATGCCAGAGCCCAACCCTCAGCCAGGTAAGGATGAGACATCCAGTACTATTAGGAGATGAGATGATGGGAGCTAGGTGGGGCCACGGGAATCTGGGGAAGTATATAAATGGGGATATGTAAATCTACTGCCTGTGATCTCAGATCCACTCACTCTCTTAGAACAGCTGGATCTCACACTATGATACTAGAACAAGATGGATTCATTTCTTCCACTTCTCCAAGGTGGCGGCCAGCTGTAATCTCCTCAAAATATTTAAATAGAATTAATAAACCAGCTATAATCAACTGATCCTGGCAACATAAGTCATGTTCATCATCTCTTTCCCTACTGGTCATTTGATATTTTCCTTACTCTTGGACAGCACTTTGGCTGGTCAAGTTTGCTTGACTAGTGACCCAGATCTTCATTCCAGAGGAATCTGAGCCTTTAATTCCTAGCCCTTGATAAGTCATGACTATTCCTATTGATAATTCACAATACAGAAGAGTACCAGAGGTCACCACATTGCAGATCTGGTGTTTAAATAAACTTCCCTCCCCCCATGGTGTAGCAATTCTGTAAGTCAGGGTCAATTACATTCATCAGGTCAACATCTCCCTTTTTTCCTGCTGGTTTATTGGTATTGGAGGGGGTGCCCAAAGTGGCCATGTGTAGTCACAGTTTCCTGTTCAGCTTTATGCTTGGAACTAGGACATTAAACTGGGTAGAGTCTAAGGTGGAGGGGATAGGAAGCAGGTGAATCACTGGGACTGACTGCATCAGGGTCAACTCTACTTTCCAACCTGTAGTTTCTGTACCCACTTGAGGACACAGAACCGTATAGCAGGCTAATGCAGGAGCAGGTAAACCTTTTCTGTTAAAGGCCACTGAATAAATATTTTAGACTTTGTGGGCACTACCATCTCTGTTGTAGCTTTCCATATCCTCCATGTTAGTCTAAAGCAGCACCGACAAAGTGCAAACAAGTGATATGGCTGTGTTTCAATGCAACTTTATTTACATATCATGCCTCGAGTCAGATCTGACATGCCGATGGTGGCTTGCCAACCCTTACTTTGACATATATACTGGATCCTAGAAACAAGTGTTCAAACTCCATAAGGCCTAGTCTCCAGGTTGTTATCTTAGCTGTGCCTTTGAGCATGCAAGCACTGATTCCCTCAGACAACATGCTTCTGGGTTATGGCATACACAGTTAGACCAGGGATACTTATGGCTCTTGGCCCATCATTGCCTCTTTATACTGACTGCTCCCTCGGTCTGCAGTGATGTGGTGCAAGATAACGTGGATTGTAAGTCTTGCGCTGCTGCTGCTGATGGAAGCACTGTAGTCAGGAAGGAAAACTAATATCTGGAGTTTGCATCAATTCCAGGAAGGACAAATAACTATCCCTACAAGGTAGAAGATGCCTGATATAATCAACCACCCATTTAATGGCTCACTTATCACCTTGAAGAATGATGCCACACAGAGGATTTGTGTTGGCCTCTGCTGGCACGTTGGGCATCCATCAGTGTCAGCAGCTATGCCCCTGGATACAGGAGCCATACCTGTAAGTTCATGCACAAACCCCATCTGTGTTGCCACAGACAGTATGTTCATGGGAATACAGTTCAAAAATTGAGGAGAGGCTGTCTGCCATCCACAGGATAAGTTATTCCACTCACTTGACTCTCTAGTGCTTCTTCTGTGGTGAATGAGCTCTGAGCATCAATCTGAGACATAAAGATCCACCTGCTTTGTAGCCGGTCCTATAGATTCTTTTACGTAGTATATTCCAGATTTTTTCCCCAATAATCTTCTGGCCATGTGTCTACCAAGCTCCTAACCAATTATCCAAGTCATTAACCACTACCAGAAAGCAGTGTATACCTGCACCTCCGATCCCTTCTCCCTCTGAGTAAAGTGGATGTATGGTCACATATCTGCATATCTGCTTCTCCTCTGGTTTTTTGGAGCCACCCTGAGGTGAGGCTATAATGAGGTGGCTAAGGTCTTTCCTTGTCTATCATTTAATCATAAGGATACCTTGCTCTCTCCCTCTTAGTTCACTGTGAGATCAAGAAGAGCCGTCACCATAACAGACACAGGTGGTCTGGGCATCTGGGCCATCTTCCGTGAAGTTTTCTCAGACCCTCTGGACTTGCTTCAGTCTGGCTCTGAACATACCCCACCCACCATACAATAAACTGGGCTCACCTGACTGCGCATATAACTTTACGCGTGTAGGTCAGATAGCAGGAGTACTTGGTGTTTCGTGGTGATATGCTAGTCCCTACTGCCAGGAGGCAATTTTCAAATGCAGAATATTTCTCTGAGTCAGAGATGATGGCATTGCTCCAAAATTTTAAGAGTCTGCCTACAACTTATGGGATTTGTCAGAGACTCTAAACTCCACTGTTATCTGCCTTGGAGACCTCAACACCATGGAATCTGCCAGGTCATAAAGCTCAAGGGATAGACAAGTTCACACCTATTTCTGAACCTGCTACAGAGTCTTACTCTGGCTCTCAACCAGAAGTGGAAACTTTTGAATCACCCAATTAATGTTTCAGCACAAGATTCCCAAGGGCAATATATACTTCCCCCAAATTCAAAAAAGCTCACCAAGTGCTGTGGTTCTTTTTTTAGTGATAAAAATTCCAAGTGGGAACAAACCTGTCTTTTCACTGGAGGGAATGTTCTAGATTATCCCTGAACACTGGACCCTTAAAAGTTTCACGGAATCACCACGGAGTTTATCTCTGATCTTTTGGATCACATGTGACTTACAAGGCTACCTGCAGGACTTGTCACCTCCTACTCATCCAGTCTGGTTAACGTGATGTCTTCAATATGGTGAGCTAGTTTGATGCCTGAGAGTGCTAAGATGATCAAAGTCCTTGCAGATATTTTTGATGGAAAACTGGGAGACGGGAGGTGGTGATCAGTTATCTTTGCATGTAAATGTGAATAACATTGGGTTCCCTTTACTGATGGTGCAGAGAAGAAAGTTCACCCCATCAATAGCTATCTGCCAAGTTGCAGCAGCCATGTTGCCCAGCTCCAGTGTCCTGTCCAACACTGCTAATGGTCCCTGCACCTGGTTTGAACCACATCTGAATTTGCAAATGGTAGAAGCAGCCAGAGTTGTCATGAGACTGGATGGGCCTGACACGTGGCTTCTGTCATAGTGGTGGCATTGGAGGCCGGTCTAAGGTTAGTCCTCACCCCAGGGGAGTTTAAGACAGTGGGTCATGTTAAGTAGCAGTGCTGAGGTTTTCCAGTGAAAAAGAGGCTAAAGCCCATACAGGTGGAGTCAAATAAATCTTGGAGGCACATTAACAGGGTCCAGTTTGCAAGATGATAGTAAAATGAATTTTTATAAGCTTATTTCCACCTATAAAACCCTCCTACCAGAGCATAGCAGTTTATAGCAGCTTACCATCACCATTCTGGCAGGTGTCTCTCACAGCTTCTGACATGTTTCTGAGGACCAGGTGTACTTACACATAGCAGCTCTGTCTACAAAATCAAGAACTCCTCTTCTGCCAGGCACATAACATCTTTCTCCTCCCAGCCCTCAAATTATGATTAGTTTTTCAATAATCAGCAACACTCCCCATTAGCTGTTGACTTAGGCCCAAGGGTTTTCATTAAGAAGTAACTGTTTGAGTAATAGTATTTACCATACAGATTTGTTGTGAATATTAAATTAGATCATACACAGGGAGTGTTTATCAGAGTGCCGGACACATAGCAAGAACTCTGCTTCCAATATTAGTTACTGGCACCGTCATTTTAGAAGTTGCTGACCAAAACTATTGAAACGGATAGTTTCACCGTTTTAATGGAGATCTTTGCTGAGGCTTCATGTTGACTAATACAGAACCAGATCTTTGAGCAGTTAGCAGGATCTTCTGGACACTGGGTTGTGGTATATTCTCTGGACACCATTCATTACTACTAGTCCCCCAGTTTTTTCTATTGACCCTCCAACCCCCACTGTGCTGGCATTGTTCATGTTCCAATGGCCAGAGTGTATGATCTTCCATTGACTCTGCAGGCTGTTATACGTCTTGGGGCTTACCTACCCTATGGAACCAGAAGTTCTCTTCTCTTGGTCCTATTGAAATCCCAGCCACTGCTCCATTACACCGTAGTACATTTATCTAAGTTCTGTCTCCTTTAATTTGTGAACTTCACAGTAGCAGGGATATATGTTAATCATCCTGAAATCCTTGAGGAATAGCAGAAGGCTTGACATAAATTAGGTGCTCATTCAACATTTGTTGAATAAAATCGATGAATGACTTTATGATGTTATACGTGAGATTATCTTTATGATATTCAAGGTATCTTCTCTGCCCAAAAATAAGGATGAGAAAGGACTTTTTAACAATTTGGGATATCCCAACTCTAACTCAATAGAATACTGACCAAATTAAAATGACAAGTCAAGCCATTCAGGTTCAGGGTATAATTCAACTTCAGGAAATTGAAGGGAGAGGAATAGGTGTTATTTGTTTCCAAACCTACAGTAATTAAAACAGTATGGTGTTGACATATAGACAGACATATAGATAAATGGAATAGAATATAGGGCTTAGAAATAAATCCATGTATATGTGGTTGATATCCATGTGCAAAAGAATACCATTGGACCCTTATCTTACATGACACAAAAATCAACTCAAAATGGATTAGACTTACATGTAAGACCCAGAAATGTAAAACTTCTAGTAAAAAAAAAAAAAGGAGTAAAAGTTTTGTGACTTTACTCTTGGCAAAATAGTTCATGGATTTGACAGCAAATGTATAGATTAAAGAGGCGAAATTAAATGTGTGGGATTACATAAAACTGAAAAGATTTTGGCCAGCAAAGGAAACTATCAACATAATGAAAAGAGAAATTTCTCTAAAGAAGACATACAAATGGCAAAGAGGTATATGACAAGATGCTCAACGTCACTAACTCAACATCATCATCAGGGAAATGCAAATCAAAACCACAATGAGATGTGACCTCACACATATATGATGGCTACTATAAAAAAAAGGCAACAAATGTTGGCAGGGATGTAGAGAAATTGGAACTCTTGCAACTGTTGGTGGGAATGCAAAATGGTACTGCCACTACCAAAAAAAGCATGGAAGGTCTTTTAAAAATTAAAAATAGAACTACTATATGATTGAGCAATCCCATTGCTGGGTATTTGCACGAAAGAATTGAAATCCAGATCTCAAAGACATTTCTGCACTTCAATGCTCATTGCAACATTATTCACAATAACCAAGATATGAAAATAACCCTAATGCTTATCCACAGATGAATGGGTAAAATAACGAATCACTTACATACAATGGAGTATTTTATTCAGCCTTAAAAAAGAAGGAAATCTTGCCTTTTGCAACAACATAGACAAATCTGGAGGACATTATGCTAAGTGAAATAAGCTCTTGCAGAAGACAAATATTGCATGGTTCCATTTATATGCGGTATCTAAAATAGACAAACCCATACAAGTAAGGAATAGAACAGTGGTTGCCAGACACTGAGGGAAGAGGAAACAGGGAGTTGCTAATCGATATGTAGAAAGTTTTAGTTACACAAGATGAGTAAGTTCTAGACATGTAATGTGCCTTTAGATAACACCACTGTATTGTACACTCAAAAATCTGCTAGAAGGGTCATCTCATGTTAAGAGTGCTTACCAAAACAAACAAACAAAGTAATTAAAATGACTCATAAGTCGTCTTTATTTACCTGAACTCAGCTGAAATCATTGCTAACCAATTCACTTGGAATTTTGTCCTGCCAGTGAAACTGATGTTTTGGTATATGGTGGAAGGACTGTAGGAGTTTGGAAGTGGTGGACTGTGTGTGTGTGAAACTCAGGGTGGAGGAGGACAGACATGAAATAGAATTCATGCAGAGGGATGTTCTAGGCGCAGATGGGGAGATTCATAGATCAGTGCTCAGAGGGAACTCAGAGAAGCTCAGTATGGCTGAGAGGTCACCAGGAAGGATGTGGATAGTGAGAGAGATTGGTAGACAGGCAGGGAGGGGTCACCTAAGAAAAGCTTTTTGTCCACTATTCATAACAATTTGAATTCGATCCCTAGTTTGGGTCTTGGGGACATATTGAAATATTTAAGCCATCCAGCAATAACTTGCGTTATCAGTAGGGCAGATGAAATAAGTAGAATTTGTGTTGGAAATCTGTGGATGTTGGCCCCTTACCCCTTCTTCCCACAGGTTTCTCACAATGTAAGAAGTAGACTTGAAAATCATAGTGTAATCACTCTTGTGATTGGGTCAGACCAGTTCCCATGACTCCTTTGTGTTCAGGGCTCCCTGGTAGAACTTGATTCAGGAAGACAGCCTGAATCCATGTCGAAATGAGGCTTCTTGCTACCTTCTCTCCCACATCACAAAGACAGATCACAAGTGGCAAGAAGGTGCTCTACTGAGAAGACACTTGTCCAGCCCTTGCTCTTGTCCAAGCATCCAGAGTCTGGTGGAGGAAAGGGGGTGAGAGAACCAATGCCCAGGGCCATGCTGGCTTTTCAGGCCAGTAGCTTTGCCCTCAGCTCCCATGGTCCAGTGTGGGTCACACCACTAAAGCACATTAATTCGATGGGAAGGGCATGAGAGGCAGGTGAGGCCAGATGACCTGGGGGCTCATGCCAACTCTGCTTCTCCCTGGAAGTGAAGTGGGAATCTCATCTTTGTGGAAACAGCTGTTGTAAGGACAGAGAGAAGATTGGGGGTAACATAAGAGCTCATGCCAAACAGTGTGCCCAGACTTGGAAAGGCCGGTAATTTTCCTGCCTGGAAAATGATCAGACCCTCAGTAAATGGACCCGTTTCTAAATGGAGACAAATTCATCAGACAAAGCAGCAGGTGTCCACACTCACAAAAGCATCATCCTCAAAATCTGCCTTCCTGGATTATAACCCCACCATTATCATCTACTCATCACGTGACTACTGCAGCTCAGGTGACCACTCTGAACCTCAGTTTCTTCATCTACACAACAAGCAGATCCGCGCTGACAATCTGTGAGGTCCCTTCACACAAACACTTCAGTTCCTTGACACTTTTTCTCTGAGTCAAACTTTTTGAATGTTCTTCTGGTCTCAAAAGCTGCACAGCATAAAACTTAAATGACCAAGAACCTATTAAAAAATTAGTAGTTGCAGCCCCAAGGAAATGAAAAGTTTAACAAGAGTACAGCTGGAGCTGGCGTTTAAATGGGGGAGAAGCGCTCACACAGAACCCTTAATTGGTAACTGGGGCAGCCAGAGGTACGTAGCTAACAAGCTAAACAATTTTGATGACATAAAATTAACACCAGGACATAGGAAAAGCCTGTTTTATTTGCTATTTTATGTGTTATGTGACAATTTAATTAAACTTTGAAGGAATCCAAGCAGTTAATTCCCCAGAGAAATAAACCAAGAATGACATTCAGGCCTGTCTCCTAAAGAGTTAGGCAAGGGAGTACTTCTGCATTTTATAATGCTATAAACCCAACTTTTACTTTGAAATTAATGGGAATGATTAAATAGTCTTGGTCTAGCCTATACCTCTCTCTTTTCTCCCCTAGGGATTGACTCTAAGACATCTGGGGTCTCCAAATAGAATATGGTAAAGACAATTTGAATCATACCTCCTGGTCTGTAAGATGAAACTTCAATATAGGTAGCATGGTGGGGAAGGGGAGGTCACCCTGGGCATTTTCACTGTATGCCAACAAATTAGTATTTGTGAGGGTGGTTAAAAACAATAATAGTTTAATAATAATAATAATAATAATAATAATAATAATAAACAACAAAAACATCAGCCAAGAGAGGCTGGATTGTGGTGCTGAAACAAATAGCTTTAATATCTCAGTGCTTCAAACAGCAAAGGTCTACTTCTCACTCATACTTCTTGTCTACCCAGGGTTCTCTAGGGATTCTGACTCATGTTTACACCTCTCTAGGACCCAGACAGATGGAACAGCCATTGCCTGGATTGTTTTGGTCTCAGTGGTATAAGGAAAGGAAGAACACTGAAGGAGGTACCAGCTATAAAATTGACATAAGTCAATTCCACTCACATTTCATTAGCTAAAGACAGGTATACATCAACACTCACCAGGAGTTTACGGAGGTGTAATTCTTCCATATGCCGAAGGAGGGAGAAGTGAAAATATTTGGTGGGCAGTGCCAGGCTTTATCCCAGAGAACATGCATATAAGCATGTATGTGTGTGTCTAGATATCTCATATATGTGTATGCATACATACATGCATACATATGCATATATATTCAGTTAAGTAATTTGAATAATATAAAAATAATCTGTGTAGCAAGTTCAAAAGATCTTCAAGTCTGGAGTCTCCGTATGTGCCAACATACTCAGCTATGTGTCTTGGGAAAGAAAATTAGCTCTTTGTGTCTCTATTTTTCATTTTTGAAATGAAAAGGATCAATTTCCTTACCTCTCAGGCCTGGGTGTAAATATATAATGCACATGACATTGCTTCATAAATGATCAACAAATATTAGTTGTTTTTATCTGCAAAGAAGTCTCAGCATATTACTGTAAAAAAAATAGTAAAGACTGATTGAAATGAACATTTTTCTCCTCTGCCCAGAACAGGCAGATATGTTTTCTTTGGAATAAATAAAGACTTTAATTTACTTTAAGCTTTGTGTATGCTTCTTTCTACTCTAATCTGTCGTGTCTGTCATCTCTACTTCTAAGTGCTGTCTATACTTGAGCTGGGTTTTTCTCTGCAATCTATAGCATTTATTCCCTGTCCCATTCAGTCTGGTTTTAACAGTGCATTATTTGATATTGGAATGACCTAAGAAACACTTGAATCAACATGTGGATCTCCAGGTCAGTTTGAAAGCTCTGGAGAGTAGCCACCAGGCCAGGTGCATGGGGTTAGGTAGAAACTGATATCAGGAGGGTATCTACTATGTGCTTCGTGAATAATACATTAAGCATTATAAATATATTATCTAATTTGATCTTCACAATAATTCAATGAATTATATATGATCAGCCCCTTGCTAAAACAGAGAAAACTGATACTCAGGGTTCTCAATGTAATAATGAAAATAGCTACTATTTATTGAGAACTCAGAATGGATGTGTCCTTACTATTTGTCAGACAATAGTCACGCACCAAGGATATCATTTAATACGGTGTCTACACAATAGCCTCTTACCAAATGTTAAGAGCTGGGTTGGGAAAGAGCTTGGAGACAGTTGAACAGCAAGCTAATGAGCTAATACTGACTTACGTACCATGTCAGGAAAAGAGAGGTGCAGGATGGGTAGAGAAGGGGAGAAACTGAGGAGAGAGAGATCAATTAAGAGATTGTTGAGATAGTTCAAGCCAGTGGTAGTAAGCCCCCGGGCCGGGGGTGTGACAATGGAAATGTTGCTACGCAGCGTGCTGAGCCTCCATAACAACCTCCGTAAAGTCAGTATGGAAAAAATTCAGTGCACTAATTGATGTGAGGGTCAAGGTGGACAGAGGCGTCCAAGGTCATTTGGTTGAGGAGTCTGAGTGTCTGGCAGGAGAATGGTACCATATCTAGCAATTGGGAGGCCTAGGAGAAAAAAAAATCCAGTTTGAGGAGACATAAAGAATCGATTTCTAGGTGTATTGCATTTGAAGCTTAGACAAATCATCTTATAGAGCTACCTTGAAGACTGGGCTCTCCAGAACGAGGGATTTGGGAGAGAGAATTGGCTGGACCTGGGCATGTGTGTACAAACAGCAGTGTTGGATGTGAAAGAGCAGCAGTGAGGAAGAGTGTCTGGTGGGGGAGAGACACAAAAGATGAGAGATGAGGGAGAAAAGCAGAAAGGAAATGAGGAGAAGCAGCCTACAAGTTGGGAGGAACACAGGAATCGGGCTGTGTAATCTAGACTCAGTGCCTCAGTCTCTGACACAGCTGAAGACTTTGGGGTCCAAGGCTGTTATGGAAGCCTGAGGAAAACCAACAAGTAAGAACAAGGTACGAGCCAGGGCAGAGGGAAACAGAGGCCAAGGTGGGAGCTCATTGGGGAAGGTGGCAGATATGTGTAAGGGGGTGAAGGGCAGGGCAAGGGTGACTCAGCCGGGGACAAGGACAACCTGAGCACTTCTCACAGCTGAGGAGAAGAGTCCCAGCAAGGGAGAATAAGAGTGAAGGCAGAGGTGGAGGGAGGGACTGTCATGGCAGATGGCACAGCCAGCACCCACACTGGCGCTGAGAGCAGACAATATGGCACCACAGGCTTTGGTACCAGAGGGTGGAAGACAGTGGGTGACCAGCAGGATCACTTAGCATGCTTGGTGTCAGTCTTTGTCGCTTCGGTGAATGAATGTCACCCTTGACGACGGTGACAGCAAGCTTCACGTAGCTTCCAGTTTGGGCCAGGTTGGGAGCCCGTGCTGATGACACACACCTTCAGCCTGCTCTGAATGCTGGATCTTTGGTGGACTTGGGACTCTTTCTCCTGTTAGGTTGATTCTTTCTCCCCAGACCCCCACCCAACACTAATTTCCTGCATTTCCAGGAAGAGCTGACCATGAATTTATTAGTGGTGTTACGAATTATACTGTGTCAGCATGCGGATCTCTCTCTCAGCTTATGAAAAGAGAACAGCTTTTATTTTTAACGCTGAGAAAAGATTGAGACGGTAGCAAGAGAAGTAGAGAGAAGTGTGGAGTGAGGAAGAGATAAGAGTCACAGGGAGTTGTAGGCAGGGTCGGCAAGGAGGGACCAGTGTGGGAGGGGAAGGCAAGTGTCTCTGGCAGGTGACAGAAAACTGGGGGACAGTGGGGGAGGATGCCAGGCAGACCACTGAGGAAAGGGGTGTGGCCAGAGGTCAAGGACAAGTGGTCGGACCAGCGAAGGGCTACCAATTGCCACTGGGAACCTTGTTCCCACCACTGTGAATTTTTGCTCCTCAGACTCCCCAGCAGTCCAAGTCTGTGCAGATAGGAGACAGTCTGTTGGATGCTTAATGATTTATAACAAGTACACGAGAATGCCATTAAAAACTAATTCATCACCGACAGGCTAAATGATTTGCAAACATCTGCTCTGCAACAGGACCCTCTTGGGAGGAGAATTTCGAAGGGTTGGGAAGTTCTTCTAATGCAGATATTACAGATGGGAGTTAAGTTACAGACACCGGCATGTGGGTCACAGGCTTTCTATCCGAAGTGATTAATTAGGGTGATGCTTACATGTTGTCCTTTGCCCTGCCGAGTCCATGTGCTGAAACTTTCTCTAATGCGAGATAACCTCCAGAGTGACATGCAGATTCAGACATGGCTGTCTTCCACCCTGGCCGGACGGTTCCCTGATATGACTCAGTTTCTTCGAAGTGGGAGTTCTCTACCTGCGACTTGGCTGACCTGACCTTGTATCTGACAGCAAATCCCAAAGCAAATGAGCCCTCAGGCTAAATGTGTTACCTCTGCTGGCCGAGCACTTGAAAGTGGATCACATCTCCTGGGGCTGGTCTCGGTTCCCCTCCCATCCCTCAGGTAATTTTTATTCCAGGCTTTCCTTAAATTTACCAGTTCAGGGGATAACGTATAGCTGTGGGTGTCTTGTTCTGCATATCCAGCACTCATCCCTGAGTTTGCCTGCAGCCGCAGTGGATACTTGTCAACATGCTCACAGCTCCCTGTCTGTTATGGGTTGAATGATGCTGACGTCCTACCCCTCAGGACCTCAGAAGGCAACCTTGTTTGTAAATGGGGTTCTTACGGATGCAATCCACAGACAAAGTCCTCAATTCCATATGGCTTATACTCTGGTAGGAGACAAAACATAAAAAAGAAAAGAAAATTCAGATAGGATGCGATGTCAGGTAGTGATAATAACTACAAGGATAAACAAAGTAGGATAAGGGATTTGAGGGTAATGAGTGTGTTACCTAGGGCATGGATGGGGGAGAGGAGGAGTCTCTGAAGATGTCACATTTGAGTAGGGGCATAAATGGTGTGATCATCACCATCACTGTGTGTCGTCATTCTCAGTACAGCTGGAATTGAATATAGGCTTTCAAAGCCCAGGGTAGTACACTTTCAGCAACAGTATGCTGCCTCCCAGTGACTGAGTAGCAGGAGAGAATCTATCTGTAAGAAACAAACAAACAAACAGATAATAAAATCTGCTACACAAAGCTAGAGTCTCTGTCCACACCCCCAAAGTCCAGAAAAAACGCAAGTAGGTCAGTAAAAATAAATCCTCTTTCCAGAATATATAAAATATTGATGTTTGGAAAAGTGATCATTTCTGACTCCTGCGGCCACTCAGCGTGATTGCAGCCCACAATGTTTCTCTGGATATTTTCTCCTTCCTGGCTGAATATGTGTGTGGGGTCTCCGAGGGAAGGAACATCTCATTGCACCTTATTGTGACTGAGGACAAATCGCTGTAAGGCATGGTGGTTAGCAGCGCAGGGTTTGGAGCCAGCGAGAAATAAATTGCAATCCCAGTGCTACCACTTACCGGCGGTGTGGTTGGGTGAGAAGATGATTTGCTGACACAGGAGCTCCGTGGAGTCAGGTCTCCTGTGGGCTGACAGCGCAGGCGCTCAGCGGATCCAGGTGTGAGTGCCTGCATACATTCACCTTCTGTTTCTAAGGATCCATGCTCATGTGTGTGAAACAGAAATGACACTACACCCATCAGGTCCCTAGCACAATGCCTGGGACATAGTAAGCAGCCAATACCTAGTAACTTTACTGTGCAATGGTTTTATACTAAAACCATTATGAATCAGTGAAGCATATCCATGCTAATGAGAGATATGATATGCATCTCTCTAATGAGCAGGACTGCAAAAGCTAGGAGCATCTTGAGAAATAAGTGTAAAAGAAAATGCAGACCATGTTCAGGAGCCTCAGTGCTAGGTATTTGAGAAAGATCCCTAGAATCTTTAGGTAAAAAGAAGACCCCAAACTCAGAAGGCATTTAAGAATCATACATGCACATTCTAGGGGAGTGACTGGGATACATGTGTATACATGTAGTGTCATTGAAAATCTCATTTCCGGTCATGTGGGTATGGTTACGGCCAAACTTACAGATCTAGTATTTCACAGACTTAGGGATTGAGCCAGTTCTAACACTTGGAAAATATGCAGGTGGTATTAACCTCTGGAGTAGATCAGTTTTTGTGCCAATCTTTCATTATGATATCATATCATGGATTCTTCCAGGACCTTAGGTGACTGTACCCTATTTTGAGTTCTTTTCACAACCTATCCCTTGGGTTTTCTAAACTGTCAAATGAAAAAGCAATGTTCTAGCTACATTCTAGAATTTTTCAGAGAACCAAACAAACAAAACTCAGTAAACATTATGAAAGGGTAAATGTCCAAATGTTATATTATCATTACTAAATTAAGACAATGATGCATATTCCTCATAATTTTACCAAAAAAATTAATGTTTATTTTTGGGAGAAAGAGAGAGAGAAAGAGAGAGCACAAGAGGGGGAGGGGCAGAAAGAGAGGGAAACACAGAATCCGGAGCAAGTTCCAGGCTCTCAGCTGTCAGCTCAGAGCCCAATGCAGGGCTCAGACCCATGAACTATGAGATCATGACCTAAGCTGAAGTCGGATGCTCAACCAACTGAGCTACTCAGACATCTCAATTTCTCATAATTTTTAAAGAAATCTTGAAAGGTAATTTTGGTAATGGCTTTTTTTTTTCTGCCTTGAAGTCTATGTGGTACACAGATTTGAGACTTCCCAGCATGTGCCATTCAATTACAAGAAGTTCAATTGTCCATTGACAATCAATAAATCCTTATATAGACTTTGCAATGTCCAAAGTGCCTTCATATTCACTTTCTTCTTTGTAACAAATCACAACGTATGGAAGAATCACTATGATTATTTCTGTAAACAAGTGATAAAATCAAGAATGAGAGACGCAGGGTGACTTGCTGAAGGTCACGTGCTCCTAATGGGCAGACAGGGCTCACTCACAGCTCTTTCAACTTTGACACAAATGACATCTTCCCTGTGCTTCCCATCAGCTTTTCTTAGGTTCAAGGGGGGCATAATTAGGCTAAGTATTAATCATGTCTCTTTGGATGACTTCATTTGCTACCTTGTCCCAAAGCAGATTCTGAACATAGATATGACGGACAATAGCTTCTTTTCATTTGTTCTGCTTTACTTGCATTTTTTGAAAATCTATAGAGAAAATAAAGCCATGGACCCTTTAAAAGGGGCACATTGATCTGAATACATTGTGAAATTACACGGCTTTGCACCGACGTGACCATGTTAATTGGATCTATGCAGGCTTGGAGTCCTTAACTGGGTTAGTGACTTAGTTGCTAAAATAATTCTTCCTTTATTGGAATTAGGAAAAGTTGGCTTGAACAAAACTGTAGCAACTGGGTGCTGGGTATTCTCCATCAGCCCCTCTCAGCTTCCCTATCCTGCTTTGTGCCTGGGAGGCTAACCCCAAAGGATGGCTTCAAACTCACTTCTTTCCTCTCCCGTTCCTTTTTTAGGTTTATTTATTTATTTTGAGAGAGAGAGAGAGAGAGAAGCAGAGAAAAAGAGACAGAGAGAGAGAGAGAGTCCTAAGCAGGCTCTGCTCTGCCCGTGCAGAGCTCAATGTGGGGCTAGAACCCATGAACTGTGAGATCGTGACCTGAGAGGAAACCAAGAGTCAGATGCTAAGCCAACTGAGCCACCCAAGTGCCCCATTGGCCCTCCTGGTTTTGACTGCATTCTGCAACAGGAAGGGCCCGGACAGGAGAACATAGACAGCCTGGGGTCTGTATGCCTCTGGGCTGCAGTTGGTAGCGAATGTCCTGCCCGAGGCTATACCTCCTGCCAGGAGTGCTTCCCCGCAGCAGTAGAACAGCTACGGACTCTCTGGATCCCAGAACTATTCCCCGCTCCGCCCCTTCCTACCTCAGATGCCAACCACTCCTGTCTCTCTATCGCTGCTGTCATTAACCCATGGTGTTTCACCATCCCTTGCTGGTCATCCTTAGTGCTGCCCATGTCTTTCCTATAAAAGTTCTGGCATTAAACATTTCTGTTCTCCAAGTGTGATGCTTTATTCCTGCTGGGAATCCACAGTGATGGATGGTCACGGGTGCCCAATGGTCTTGTCTCAATCACACATACTCCGACCTGCAAGAGGAAAGTGCCCTCCCCCAACACAACAATGAAGATGAGTGCGCAATGGGAATGGTGAGTACCTGCCAAACAGCAGGGCTTGATCCGTTCCCTGGAAGGCTCTCATGACCGACAGAGGTGTCCATGTGATGCACAGCCTCCATGAACAGGGCTCTGTGAAAAAGACAGCAGGAGGAATGTCCTCAAGGGCTCGTGTGCCCGAGATGCTCATAATCTGTCAGCGACTATCAATAGTCTGGAGGCCCAGAGCTCCTCAATCTAAAAGCACAGGAGGTGGGAGGAAGTTACAAACAACCCCTGAGAGTAGAAAGGCAGCCAAGGATTTGGTTAAGCAGTGACTGCAAATAGAATAATCGACAAAATTCATGGTGATTCTTATTTTTTAATATTATTTTTACATATGTCCTTAACCATATGTCATATGCAATACAATAGTTTCTGCTGTGATTTTAATCAAGAACTGTATTAAGAGAGAGAAACGGTGACCATTGGTTATCTATCTCCAGGGGTGCTTTTGTAATGAGTCAATTGGGCCCAAGTGCATGACATTATCCAGAGTCCTCTTTCTGGCATATTTCAGGGAAAGTGGGGCCACAAGAGAGATCCTTGTACAAAATTGGGAGGCAAGGTGATTAACTATGACTGTTTGCTCAGGACTGAGGGGTTTTCTGGACACTGGACTTTCTGTGCTAAAATTAAGATAGTTCCAGACAAACAGGGACAACTGGCCAGCCTACCGGAGGGTAGAAATGAAGCAGTAGCTGACACCTGCCCTTCCTTACCTGTTGCTCCCCTCGAAGAAGGGAGTCGCTTCTCCTTTGGACACTTAGAGCATATGTGCTGGCTCACCCAGATCCAGCCTGTACCTGCACTCCCCCACCAGCGTCTCTTCCTGACCACCTGCTCAGCAGAACACAGGCTCCAAAATCAGATGCCGAGACAAGCATCTGCAATTGCACAGAGTCAATTTTCTGCAATAAATCCTTTTACATGTATATGTCCTTGGGTCTATCTCTGGGTTCTGCTTTTCAGATTTTACTGAGCAACACAGTTTAATTTCTCAAGTTCCAGGCATTGAATGCTCCTTAGCAGAGACTCTGGTAGTTGGGCCCCACAACCAGACTGCAAGCACCATTTCTTACCTCTTGACGACCACTGGGACCACTACGTCTGGCCAGCGGGCAGTTACCTATGAGATCCTCACATAATATTATAGCTGTCAATCTAGGACAGCAGGAAGTCTGGAATCCAGAGCCATCATTTCCAATTCCACTGCTCAGTCTGCAGTGCGACAGGCCTAATTCTTTTGTTGTTATTTTTTTAAGTTTATTTATTTATTTTGAGAAAGAGAGAGCATGAATGGGGGAGGGACAGAGAGAGAGGGAGAGAGAGAGAGAATCCCAAGTGCAGAGTCCGACATGGGGCTCAAACTCATGAACTGTGAGATCATGACCCAAGCCGAAACCAATAGTCGGATGCTTAACTGACTGAGCCACCCAAGTGCCCCCCCTAAATCTTTGTTAAGAATGGAAAAGCCCCCAAGATCTTGCCTTTACATGTTCCTGACACCCTGTCTCCCCCACCTTGTCTTCCCCGTCTCTTCCAACAACAAAAGATGATTTGCCGTTGCTTCTGTGTTTGCAGATAATTTTCTGAGTAATCTGAAGCATGAAGAAAACAAACAAAACAAAACAAAACAAAAAACCCGTAACACTCTACCCTTAGTTGTAGTATCTACTGTAATTAAAATTATAATGATCACATTTTCTTTGGTGGTTCTTCCTTTCTGCCCAGTTCTCCTCCAACATGTTCATCTGTGAAACTCCCTCATGCCTGTGAATTGACCTCCTCTGCTAAGTCTCCTGGACTCCCCCAGGCTCATGGGCCTGCTTCCTCTGGGCCACCTCAGAGGTACTCCTACTACTTTCCCCCTGGCTACTTCTAAATGATCATAATAATGATAGTGGTAATGGCCATACTGATAATAATAAGGATGAATACTTACCATTTATTACCAGGAACTGGGGTAAACTCCTTACCTGTATTATCTCATCCAATCTGCATAAAGCCCCAAGGAAAGTACTGTGATCATTACCGTTTTATAGATAGGGAGCACTGAGGTTCAGAGAGGTTAAGCAACTAGCCTCAGGTCTCCAGGGATCTGACCCCAGAGCTCCAGAGATGTTTACTCTGGTCTGGGCCATGCTAAGGGCACTGTCTGTAGTTGTCTATTTGCAGGTCTGTGCCTCAACTAGCTGATAAGGCTTTATTTTTTTAATGTTTATTTTTAAGAGACAGAGGGAGAGAGAGACAGAGACAGAGAGAGACAGAGAGACAGAAAGACAGCATGCGAGCAGGGGCGGGACAGGAGAGAGGGAGACACAGAATCCGAAGCAGGGTCCAGGCTCTGAGCTGTCAGCACAGAGCCCGATGAGGTGCTCTAATCCACGGACTGCAAGATCATGACCTGAGCTGAGTTCGGATGCTTGACCAACTGGGCCCCCCAGGTGCCCCTATTTGATAAGGTTTTAGAAACAGAAAGGACCACGCCTATGCATTTATGTGACTCCAGTCTTTAACATCGTGTCTGATACAATAATACTTTGTAGAGGAAGGTGTATTGGGAAGAACAGCTGGCGGGATGCCTGGAAGTGGCCAAGAGACCACTATGTCCTACCCCACGATGTGCCCACCGTGACACCGCTTGACAGAGGTAGCCTGAGAAGCCACATCCCTGGGCTTCCAGTCCTGAGTCTGTGTTGGGGGAGTTCATCAAGAGGCGGTGACCTCCAGTTGACCTATAAGCTAGCCCCCAGCAATATGAGGCTCATCTCCTCTCCTCTGTCCTTGGGACACGTGCTGCCCCCCCTTCCCACTGGGGGAGCCATTTCCAAGGGCACAGCTTTGAGAGAGCCACATGGTGTTTCTACTGCTTGGATGGTAGACTTGGCTGAACCCCATGAAGACCTCTCTATAAAACTCTGAAGATCCCGGGGGACAGGGTTCTCGTCCTGAGGCCAATACAAGCCTCCTACGCAAGTCCCCCTGTTTATCCAGCCTGTCACCTGTCCATCTGGAGTGGTCTGCCCTTTCCTTATATCTGTCCCTGTCCTCTGTGCTGGGACCAGTGCAGGAGCCAACAGCCTTGGTCACCACAGCACAGCCTGACATCTTGCAGCAAAGGAGGGAACCGAGGGTGTTCGTACACAAGACGGTATCTGAAAATTGCAAATACCAAAGAAAGGAATGCGTATTCTCATAGTTTTCTCCTATTTAATATTTTATGGCCCCAGACAACTTCCTATTCTTACACATAATGCAAAAATATATGCTGACTTGATAATTAACCTCCTGCTTTTAGCCACAGGCTGTGTAAAAATATCAGAAGAAAAAGCATGCTGGAATTTTCCATTTTTCCCTCATTGTTATGCCTCCCTCTTCCTGAAACTTGGGAATCAAACTATCTGCTTCTTCTATTAAACCACAACACATTTGCCCAATTAATCTCTGCCCTGAATTTTGTTTTCCTGAGCTCACATCTATGCCATTGGGCAACATCCAAATCCTGAAAATGCAGGAAAACCAGAATAACCGTGCTTCAGCCTCCATTGATCAACGTAATGATTCTAAATGTATTGGATATAAAATAATGCACCAATTTTGCTTACTCTTCATTTTTCCTCCACAAACAGAAAAACCAAAGTGCCTCCAGGGAACAAGAACTCTGCACTCTGTGCACTTGAACTGTAATGAGTTTCAGTGCTGAGTTCCCGCTGCCCTTCCTGGTGGGGAGGAGTGCCCGGTTCCCTTCCTCTGAGACAGGGTCTGCCAAGGACCATGCCAGAGCCAGGGCCCCGGGCCAGCCAGTCAAGAGCCAGTGACAACGAGGCTGTGGTCATTGGTTTGCTCTCCAAATATATTAATTTTACCACTTAGTTTGGTGCACCAGCAACACTTTTAAACAGCTGTCCAATTGCTGGTCATTCACTTTGCTGGGAAAGAGCACTGTGCTAGGAGTCCTCAAACCTGCCTTCCAGAATTTGATCTGTCAATACGTATATGATATTGGGGAAGTCATTGCCTTTCAGAGCCCGTTTCTCCGTCAACTGAGGAAGACGGGCTAGCGGAGTGCTTCCCATGCGGTGGTCCATGGATCTATTGGGATTTGGGAACATATTCCTGGAGTAGTTTAGTATTCTGTGAGAATTTTTAAATTTTATGTTTTTGTTTAGATAATTGATGGAAAGCTTTTATGATGCCTCAATTGGACATATGAATAACTAAGAGCCAAGTTCTTCCTCTAATTTAGCTTTGGTGTTTACATCGGTTATATTAACTAGCTCAAGTGGAAACCTTGCACCAAAGTTTGACTTGTATGGTCCTCTTTCTCTTAGGGACACATAGGAAATCTCCAGTTTAAGAATCTCTGGACGAGATAGAACACTTCTCTCCAACAACGAGTGACTTTCTGCAAGAACAGAGAATGTTCTGCTTACTTATTCATTTATTTTTTTATTCATTCATGTGTCTATATCATGGTTAACTTATTTAAAAATTTTCAATGTTTGCTTATTTTTGAGACAGAGAGAGACAGAGAGCAAGTCGGGGGAGGAACAGAGGGAGAGGGAGACACAGAATCAAAAGCAGGCTCCAGGCTCTGAGCTGTCAGCACACAGCTTGTCGTGGGGCTCGAACTCAAGAACTGTGAGATCATGACCTGAGCCGAAGTCAGATGCTTAACTGACTGAGCCACCCAGGCGCCCCTGTCTATTCCATGTTTTACTGCAATACCCATGGCAAGCCAGACACTATTCTAGCCCCTGAGGCCCCTAGAATGAAGGAGAGTATCTATGTGCTTCCGAAATTGCCCAGCCTGCTTGCAGAGACACCCTTGTCCATTGAGAGTTGTCGGACATGCAATTTTAAACCGAAAATATCTTTAAACTCCCTTGTAGTAAATTGATCTGTAACTCTAAACATCAACTCTGACTTCCTGGCCCCACTCACTCCACTTTCCCGGAGGTCTGTCCATGGTCTGGGTGCCCTGAGTGATTTGCTAGCCCACATTCAAAAGTTGCCATGACAATGAAATCAGCCATTCTTAGTAAAATGGCCTCGAAAACAAAAGGTTTTATGCTTCCTTGAAGGCAAGAACAACTCTGGTAACTATTTTTATTTATTAAGTTGTATCTTTCCCAAAAGCTATGTACTAAAATAGAACTGATCCAACTTGTGGAGGAAAGGAGAGGAGGGGCATTCGTTCCATCTACAGCCAGCTAGGCATGGGCAGCATTGCCAAGTGCCTCAGCCTCAGAGTCACACTGGCTGGGTTCATCCTGGTCCAGCGCATCCACGACCCCCCCCAACAACCCCCCCCCGAGGACTTCAGATGCCAACTCATCACTAAACCCCTTGGCGCCTCTGTACATTGGTCTTCCTGGCTCTGGGGCATGTGAGGATCAAGTAACAGGCAAATATGAAACCTCAGTGAATAACTTTCACAAATTCTCATGTTTGCCTTTACCTCTTCCTTATTCCTGGACTCAGAGATGAGACTTCTCACGTGGATCCTCTGCATTCTGTCTGGCTCACAGTCTTCTCATGCTGCCCTGTGGACCCTTGCTTGTCCAACACCGCCCCGTGCTTGCTCCAGTCCCTGCTGGAGAGGATGAACCCCTCCAGATTATTACAAGGTGAAGAGGCATGAGTGAATACACATGTGAGTTTCTTCGTCTGCACCCGGGGAAGTCAGGTGGCCTTGGTGCTTACACCAGACAATGGAGATGAAACCCAGGGACTCCAGGATCCTGTCTTCCCATCTTACCCTGCTTGCTATCCACCATGTTGTCCATTCTAGACACTGCCATCACCAGCCAGACAGTGCAGATGAAACCCAGGGACTCCAGGACCCTGTCTTCCCATGAACCTGGACGCTGGTATTTTCATAAGTAAGAGGGGTTCTCTCTAGTAATCCATATAGGTCAAGAGACAAGGTCAATAGGGAGAAGCCAGAGACACGCCTCCCTACCACCCTGACAAAGGTTCTTAAATCTCACAAGGTTGTCACTCTCATCCTTACACAGACACAGAGGAGCTATGTTCTTAGAATTTCCACCGGAAGTTTCCTCTCTTTTTCTAGCACAAATCTTTATGAACCTTCTTCCTTCACTAGGCCATGGTGAATACTTTCACCATGAAATCCACTTAGAAGGTATGGTATCTGTTTTCTACATGTCAGGCTATTTTTAACGTTATTTCATATATTCTTTCCAAAATCTTACAAGCCTGGTAAAATAAACCTTGATGTGAAACCTGGCAATTATAGCTGCTTTATTTCTTTGAACTAATATCTTCTTGTCTCATGAGCCAACATTTGATGGGTAGAAGCAACATGTGTTCGATTCTGTTGGCAAACCAAGTCTGCGCCTAGTACAGAGAAACATAATAGCTTCTTTAGACTGAGTAATGCTCAGGCTTATAGATTCCACACATCGCTTGCTTCCAGCTTAGAGGGGATTTTGTTTTAGGAAGGGGCGTGTGGCTGATGTAATCTTGTGGTTATTTACAAAGAGGTCCACCAATGTCCTCTGGCCTTTGCTTTCTATGGTAGACAGAATGCCCCCCCACCCCCGCCACGAATATGTCCAAGCTCTCATCCCTAAAGTCTGTGGTTGTGTTATTTCACATAGCAAGAGAGTCTTTGCTGATACAATAAAGGTTATGGGATTTACAATCTGGAGATTGTCTTGAATTTTCCATCTAATCGAAAACAGAACTCTGCATCTGGAGTGAAAGAGATATAGCAGAAGTCAGGGTGATTCACAGCGTGACAAGGACCAAACACCCTATTGCTGGGGGTGTGGCACATGGAAAGCATCAGAAAGGAGAGAACAGTCTCTAGGAGGAAAGACAGATCCCACTGACAGTCAACAAGGACATAGGGACTGCAGCGCTACGACCACACAGAATTGATTTTGGCCAACTACCTGAGCGAGGCTGGAAATAGATTGATCACTAGAGTCCCTAGGAGGATAGAGAAACCTGCTGATACCTTGATTTTGACCTTGTGAGACCCTAAACAGAGGACTTTTGAGCCACACTGTCTCCAGCCCTCTGACCTTAAGAACTGTGAAATAATAAATGGTTGCTGTTTAGGCACTCGCTCTATGGTGATTTGTTGTGATAACACTAGAAAACTAGAACGTTGCCTCCCAGTTGGACACTCTTTTCCACAGATGGGGGAGGGGTTACCCTGCTGTGCTTGGTCCCCTGTGCTTGTTTCCCTTTGCAGGGAGGTCTTGGCATGCACCGTGAGAGCCCCGGGTCATGACTATTTTCTCCTGCGTGTATTAGCAACCCTAAACTTCCTCAAAGATCTGGAAGCTTCTAGCTCAACAGGTAGGAAATCATTTAAAAAAAAGTATCAAAGAGAAAAAGTACCTTCATGTTTCAGAAAATACAACTGAACTACCCAGGCAATCGCCATGTGTATCCTGGCGCCATGAAACAATGGTAGCATTTAGGAAGAACGTGCATGCACACACACGCGTGACTGCGTTGGGGCAAGGGAGGGCAGGCTGCGATGTGAGGGGAAGCCCTCCAGTGGAATCTCCTTCTAAGATGAGACTGGAAAGAGGGGCCTGAGGAAGAGAAGTCCAGATGGAAGGAGCTGTGTGGACAAAGACGTGGGGGTGAGGGCACAGGTTCGGTTGAAGATCAGGGATAGTTGGGGACCGTCGGTTCCTCAGAGCACTGCCTCAGAACGTCTCCACCTTTCCAGGTAAACACCACACCAGCCAAGTCTTTTGTGACTGAAGAGTGAAATGATCAGATGTGCTTTAGAAGGATCACTCTGGTGATAAAAAGGGCCCGGAGGAGACAATAGGAGGAGGGAAACCATTATCTTCAGAAGATTGTTGTCTCTTGTTTAAAGAAGAGCTTGTCTCAGAAAGGTGTTATTACAATGGGAGGATTTGGATGACTGTTATGATTACCTGGCACTCAGGCCCCATTTCCTACAGGAGCGGAGGGCCCCCATCACTTTAGCTAAAGCTCAGGTCAGAACTTGAGTAGCAGAAGGTGCTAATTTTTGTTTTCCTTTCTCCACGGTAAAGACAGCAGAACAAAAGAAGAGAAAGAAGAGAAAATAGACCCCTCATCAGCCTCCATCTCATCACCACAAAATGATGATTTTCATTCTTGTAGGTTTATTGCTTGGCTTGTCCAAATGCCTGTGTGATTTTCTACTAGTGCGATCCTGCCGTAAACAATTTTCGATCTCACTTTGGGAACCCAACGTGATTATTTTTTCATGTCACTGTAGTACCTTTACAGGGTTGTCTTTAATGCCTACTAACACTGTCCCAGATAGATGCTCAGTGGTTTTAATGGACTGTTACCTTTCTGTTGGACATTATATTCTTCCTGGAAGTTTTGCATTTGTAAATAACACCTCCAGTACGTAGCATGTACTTTTGAGGTGGGCGCCATTTCTTTAGGCTCCATTTCTTCCAGTGTTATTACTACTTTGAAGATTAGGAATCTTTTTGGCTCTTGATATCTATTGCTAAATTGCCCAGAGATCCTACTTGGAAAAGTCACTCTGTCCCCATCCCTGGAGATCACTGAGAGGTCAGAAAGAGGAACTGAGCATTCACTGAGGACACACCGTGAGTTTCTTAGCTCCTTGAGTCTCTCTCTACTATAATCCTGTGTGTTGTCATGTTTATTGAGGCCTTACTTCATACAGGGAACTTTATTAAGTGCTTATAGTTCTTTACCTCATTTGATCAGCAAGAGAGCTCCATGAGGAATATGACCAGAGCCCATTTCGCAGACGAGAAAAACTGAGTTTCAGAGAGGTTCAGTCACATCTCAAATCAAGTGCTTAGGAAATAGCAGAGGTTGGAGCTGAAACCTGATCTAGTTGGCTTCAGAGTTCCTAATTTTTCTACTATCTTGGTAAGCAACACACCCTTTCCGCATCTATTCATCATGAGGCTGATATTTGCAGAAGAGTCAAGAGGCATAAGGAGCAAAACAATTTGAAGATTGGAGAGTAATGGATGTGTTAGCAGCCGTGAGCACAAATTACAACTTCTTTTGACAAGTTGTAATTACTATATGTTGTCCAGCCTCGATCAAGAGCTCGTCAGGGCTATTGTCTGTTGTTTATAAACTGCATCCAGAGAGTGAACTCCTAGGGAGCCCACTCTTTGGGGCTCTAGACAATTTCAGCAACACCTGTGTGAAAGGGCTAGGCATCTGCATAAGCCCTTGACTGACTGCATCTCTGGATTCTCGTAGATGAACGGGCACACAGAGGTCTCTGCACTGGGTGTCTCCAGCCTCAAATCTCTACCTGGTGGATGGTCCTGACGATCCCCTGGAGGGGGAGGACTGGAGGCATTTTTAGGCTTGGGTGGGAAGGGTGTGAAGGCAGGAAGTGCATGTAATTACTTACACTGAGCCTGGATTCTGCACTGGATTCAGACTTTGGAGGAAGCAGAGGGTGCTATATAATCCATCTGCTCCTGGCTAGCTTGCCAGGAACGAAAGTACACACAGAAGGCGAGAGGAGGGAAAACCAGGGGGAACTGGGATAAATACCCCCCTGGGCCTATTTGGCCTGATGTCATGACACTTTGGAAAAGACTAGGTTGTCTTTGGAAAATATAATAATTTCGTGATGATGTAAGCCTGTTTGCTGGTTTGTGTCATTGCTTTGTACGGGTTTCAGCTCTGTCTCCCAGTGCATCGGAGGGGCAGTGTCTCCTTTCTTGCTTTAAAACCATGCACTTTGACAAAGTGACTGAGCACCAATTCTGTGCCAGCTGAATGCTGGCATGGTGTGGCGGGCATGGCATGGCGGCCCTGGCAACAAACACAACCAAGTGATAGGTGCAGTGGTTTGAATGTGGGCAGTGCCCAGAAGCTCCCAGAACAGGGATCGTGAACTCTCCTCAGGGTAGGAAAGGGTAAAAGAGAGAAGGTAAATTTTCAAAGTGGCAGAGACAGGCTTTGGAAGCTTGATAGGAATTTGCCGGGGAGGCAAGGAACCCATAACATTTTAGGCAGAAGAATTAGCCCAATAAAGGCATGTTTGGTTTGGAGGTAATGCAAGTCCTTTGAGCTACGAAGGTCTAAAATGTACAGTAGTGATGGTGGGAGTTTGTAGGAGATAAAGGGATGGGGGATAGGGTGTCCCAAGGAAAGAGGGTGGACATGAAGCAGTCTTGTAGGCAGGGGCTCTGGTTTGACTTGCTACGAAGCGATCTGACCCCCACAGTGCCAACCACCCAACCACAGTGCCAGCCATTTTTGTTATGTTAGGCAAAGTATTTCATCTATTGGAGCCTCAGTCTTCTTATTTTAAAAAACAAGACCGTCAACATTAATCTTGCAGAGTTTGCCAGGCAGATTACAGAAAGAAAGAAAGAAAGAAAGAAAGAAAGAAAGAAAGAAAGAAAGAAAGAAAGAAAGAAAGAAAGACAGAAAGGAAAAAAGGAGGGAGGGAGGGAGGGAGGGAGGGAAGGAAGGAAGGAAGGAAGGAAGGAAGGAAGGAAGGAAGGAAGGAAGGAAGGAAGGAAGGAAGAAAAGAAAAAGGAAACATCCAGTGGCATAAAAGCACCCAGCACCGTACCTGGTAAGTACCTAGTAATTTCTTCCCCAGGCTTCAGTGTTGGCCAGTGCATTAGTACTGAATATATTTTCATTAAGCAAACATAAACACATTAAAAATGATCAGGATCATTAATAAAAGAATGCAGAGCAAATGGCTGTCTCTAACCGAGAGTGCGTCCCCCAGAGCGAAAGGGCAAGCCAGGCAAAGGAACACAGAGCCAAGAGGGGAGAGAGAAATGAGACACAGGGTTCCTGGCAGGGGATGTTGATTCAAAACATGGAAGGGCTTTCCCTCAACCCTCTGCCGAAAGACCTGGTTAATAGAGACCCTATCACACACGTGCCCCGTGCTAGGTGACCCTCCAGGACACTGGAGAGTGAGTCAGAACCTCTGTCACCGGTTTCTGTGTTCATTCTTTTCCTCTGTCCCCCTGAGTCAGGGAGCAATAATTCTTTCTAAGCTGGCTCCTGCACACGCAGTTAATTTAGATCTATTGAGTTTATAGGGATTACCTTGCTTCCTTTGTAGTAAATAAAGCCGTAAACAGCTGGGGAAATTGATTAATGGCTCCCGGCGAGCTGCAGCATTTAATCAATGGCAGAAGCTGTTCATTGGGTACAGCCGCCAGAAGAAGGGAGCCCAGGGCAAGGACCTCAGCCAGGGGCGAGCTGCAGCCTGGGCTGGCGGGAAAGAAGGGTCTCTAGATTGTGTCTCTAGAAGATGGCCTCAGCATTTCCTCTTCATACTTTGTCTGCCTGGCGATAATTGTTTGAATAATTATTTTTTAACAATGTTAATTACTTGGAAAACAAGAAGAGAAATGCAAACAGATTTAAAAAAAACAGATCTAATCCAAGGTAAATCCAAGTCGTTTAGTTTTCTCATGTTCATACTATGTTACTGGTCAGACACATGCATCATTTTTGCAATTTTTTTTTCCTCCCCTACATTTTCGTTTTTGCACTCAGAGACATTGTCTACAAATGTAATTTTGGTGACATTATGCTCTGCTTATATTCTTCCGGAGCTTCTCCAAGGTCTTTAGAATAATATCTCAACTCTTTAGAAGGCCCTACTAGGCCTGAACATGATGATCTCACATCTTCTTTTTTTTTTTTTATAAGTTTTTAAACATTTTTATTCATTTTTGAGAGACAGAGACAGAGTACGAGCAGGGGAGCGGCAGAGAGGGAGTGAGACACAAAATCCAAAGCAGGCTCCAGGCTCTGAGCTGTCAGCACAGAGCCCGACATGGAGCTCAAACTCAGGAACCGTGAGATCATGACTTGAGCCACCATCGGACGCTTAACCAACTGAGCCACCCAAGTGCCCCTCTCACACCCTTACACAGTGGGGTCTGGCTCATGTCTCTGACTTTACGTCTCACCAATATCCTTATTATATTTTTAATGTACATTTTTAAAGTTTTATTTATTTATTTTGAGAGAGAGACAGAGCGAGGGAGGGGCAGAGGGAGAATGAGAGAGAGAATCCCAAGCAGAGATTCAGTGTGAAGCCCTGGTGCGGGGCTGGAAATCACCAACTGTGAGATAATAACCTGAGCGGAAATCAAGAGTCAGACACTTAACCGACTGAGCCACCCTGGTGCTTCATGAATACCCTTACTATTTACTAGATTCCTGCCCCACTGATCTTTCAAGTTCTCACCCATCCTTGGGTTTGCTGTCAATGCTAGATCTCTGTGTCCTCCTTTGTCTTCTGTCTAGAACATTCTCCCTCTTTTCATTCTTGATGATTCTAGTGCAGCATTCACCTATCAGTACTGTCTTTTGCCCTCATTCAAATTAGATTCTTCTCATTAACCTGTATCTGGGTACTTTGTACTTTACTCTGGCTTCAGGGCAGTTATAGTGTGGGTGATCTTTGTTCCATGTCCTCTCTCCCCTAGACTAAACAATCTGAAGTTGGAAATTGCCTGTTCCTCATGGGGCCTGCAGTTCCTGGAAGAATATCTGGAACATACTTGAATCACTATCAACTACTGAATTTAATTATAAAGACACACTTTCATATTCTGCCCTTTTCACTTAGCTTTACATCATAAATATCAGACCTCAATGATGCGTTGGATTGGTTGCTTACTATTCCATCAAAGAGACATACCTTATTTTACTTATCCCTGTGTAGTTGGATGATTCAGTTGCATCCTTTGTTTTATAATGTTTACATTTTAGCTTCCCATGACTGACACACTTAAGAATCGTTTCTGGGGAAAATGGGTTAAGTTGAACGGGGTATATTCTTTGTTGCATGGTTAGTCAGAAACACGATCATCAAAGTCCTTGCCATTGGGCAGGCTTGTCAACAGAACTCTTGCCTGGAATGGGGTGCAGATGAGGTCTGCTAGGCAGGCTTGTGAAATGGCAGGGGCTAGCCAGCAGAATAGCCCTCCACCTACTCTTCTAAATGCAATGCATTGGGACTGGCTCAAATTCTGACTCAGTGGTGAAATCCACCATAGACAGTACGTAAATAAAAGGCGGTGGCTGTGTGCTAATAAAAGTTTATTTACAAAAACAGGGGCAGACTGTATTTGGCCTTTGGATTGCAGTTTGCCAACCTTTGGTCAAGAGAATTGAATCAGATGCTATTTGTAAAATGCTTAGCTCAATGTCTGGAACATAGAAAGTACCTAATAAAATAATAGTTATTACAGAGATTATGATGCTGGTGATTATGATTGGCATCTGTCAGTTGACTGGACTTGGCCACTTGCCAGTATCCTGAGTTTTCTTGGATTCTGACATACGTAATAACAGACCCGGCTGGTTCTTTCTGCCAGCACACATTTGCAGAGCATAATATTTCCCTCAACAAAACTCAGTAACTCCCCTCTCCTTAGGTATATTCTGTTATCATGCAACAATTCCTAGAGTCCTTTGCAAATTCCAACCCTCTCAATTTGGACACATTAGTTTGAGGCGTATAATTACTTCTAATTGGATTCATGGTCAATGTGCTGCAGCACTATTAGAGGCATAATCGATAGCCACTGTATGGAGCAATTCTAGCTCAATACCATCTCTTGCCCAAGCATTCTGATCAGTTGGAATTTGACTGCAAGTTAGGTAACACCCAACAAATGAGGTCTGTGGCCTTGTACCCAGCCTGTGATTACTGCTGAGTTTTCTATCTGCTTCAATAGAAAACTGTTGGCCACAGGCACAAGGAGAGGAAACTCAGCAAGATGTAGATACAGGAGAGTTGATGCCCATGTTCTATGTCCTTATGGCTCCAGAGGCAGAGAATAACATGGGTGCATGGGAGGGAACCAGCCACAGTTATATTTATTCATGTATTTAGCTCATCAGACTTCAGGAATGGTCTTCAGGGTTTATTTGGGTTAATTCTAACTTTTTAAATGTAGTTTATTTATTTTTGAGACAGAGAGAGCGGGGGAGGGGCAGAGAGAGAGGGAGACACAGAATCTGAAGCAGGCTCCAGGCTCTGAGCTCACTGTCAGCACAGAGCCTGACGCGGGGCTCGAACCCACAAACTAAAAGATCATGACCTGAGCTGAAGTCGGACGCTTAACCAACTGAGCCACCCAGGCGCCCCTATTTGGGTTAATTCTAAATTCCTCTGAGAAACACTAGAATATATACAGCCTTATCCTTGCTCAGAAAATTTCATGCAAAAAGGGGGCCCTTGGTCCCATCAACCCTCTCACTCATCTTCCAGCAACCTCCTCATGCAAGGAGCAAAGATATTTTTCCTTGGTCTTATCCTTGACTATTCTTTCTCTGTAGTCCTTTCATTTTTCCCATTGATCATGTTTTTAAACATTATCCACTGAAGACTAGGGCTGGAGACAGAGGAGAGAGTTGAGATTCTGATTTTTAACATTAACCAGCTCTGTGACCTAGGGTAACCCACTATGGGCCCCTTTCTGGGGGCTAGATTCATGCCAAGATCACTTTAGCTCTTACCTTCTAGGTTAATGAGTGGTGTTTGGATCTGCCTTGTATACAAAAAGGGATTCATGGGTTTTCTTCATGAATTAACTTGTCTAGAGTCCAGAACCTGAACTATCAAACATTGAAGACCTACTCAAAGTTGAGAACAGTTTGAAGTATACATTGTTTTATAAGATAATCCATCCTTTCTTATAATAAATTTTCTTACATAAACACTTCTTAATAAGTTAAATGGAGCCAGACAAGTAAATTCAATGAAAGAATCAAGTGACGTGTTATTTCTTAAGCTCCTAATATGAGCATCTTTGCAATAAGTGATGAGGAACCAGACAAGAAATGAGTCACCATGCTCAGTGCCAGGCATGTGGTCTGTGCTTACATGAGTGAATAAGTGCTATACCCCCCAGGTACAAGCTAAACTCCATTCAGTCCTAGAATGAGGACTGATCAAAGTGGAAACCACCTTAATATTGCTTATTAGGTGTTGATCACATGGCACATATCATGATAAGCTCTCTGAACACAGTGATTATTTTGTCATGGCTTACCTCCCATGATGCCATTGGTTACATCCTTCCAATTTTACAGATAAGAAAACCAAGATGCTGTCCTACTAAGTAACTTAAGGACACACTACAGGATATAAGCCTTAGAATCAAGGTTAGACTCAGAACTGCCCTGACCCCAGGGTCTGTTGTCTTAGCCACTGTCCTGCAAGGTGGTGGCATGGAGGGTGGACCACCTCTGCTTCTGTGGGCCCAGGGGCTGACTTGCCCCAAGAGCACATGGGCACCTTTCCTTCAGCCCTGCCATATGCTGGCTCCTGCCTTGGTTTCCAAAGTTTTTCTGATCTCTCACCGGATATAAAATATTTACTTTGAATCCACTTGGTTGTCTAGAGTCTTATAAAACTGCCTATTGCTTGCTAGTCATGTTTCTTTGGGTCCAAGCTTCTGGTCCATTTATAATCAACCCCTGAATGAGGTCAGTTACTGAGAAATTGGCCAACCAGAACCCATAAGCTTGCAGAAGGGATCTCTTCATCTGTGTCTGCTTCTCTATGTGTTTGACTGAGTCAGTCACCCTGTTATCGGAGCCACTGTGATTAAGCCTGAATGCCACATATCCCACTGGACTCTGTATATTGGACTGCTATCCACCCAACTTGTAGGCCATCTCTATAAGGACATCTCATTAAAATCAGCAAACAGTTATGGGGTTACTTCCTAGCTGTGAGATCTTGGGCAGACCACTTACCTTCTCTGAGGCTGATCACCTCTCTCTGAAGTGAGCACAATCCTGGCACCTTCCGCACAGTGTGGTGGTAAGGATGCAAAGTAAGCGTTGAGGAGCTCCTGATCCATGTTGGTTGCTTAGTAAGTTGCTTAGGCTTTGTTATGGTGGAGGTTGTTACTTGTTCTTTCTTGGGTTTCTGCTAGATGGTGGCTACAGCATCTTTTACCCCTTTCCTGTAAAGTCAGCCCCACTTTTCCATACTTCCAAACCTTCCAAATTTACACAGGCCCAAGGAAACAAATCTGGCATGCACATAAGTTAATTAAGAAAATGAACCGGATCAAAGGAGGCAGAGGTAGTTAGGAAGGAAAAAAGAAAGAAGATCACATTCAAAGTGTGGTTGTTAATTACCTGCTCTGGATTTATAATGCCAAGAGGGTCCATCAACCAGAATACTGAATGAAGGAATGAAACAAATTAGCAAAGAAACTCCGCCTTGTGTTGACTCTCTGTAATAGGCCAGAGTCCTTGTGAGTAATTAATAGCAAGTAAGGAAGCCAATTTACTCAGCAATTGAGGGAGTCCTTGTAGAAATCTTTTTAAGGATAAAAGCAGAGATCATGGAAGAAACTGGGAGCTATGTCATAGGAATGAATCACCATGATTAATTCCTAAGGAAAGTCATGCTGTAAGACTTGGGGTTCATTGGCAACAGGGTGATGATACACTTGAGAACAGCACAGAACAGAGGAGATGAACAGAGATCCTACAGCCAGAGATGAAATCTAAGGTCTTTCTCTATTTGCTCTGTGACTTTGGGCAGCCACCTAATCTTTCTGAGTATTGTATTTTTATTCTAAGTGAAAGACAGTGCACCACATATAACCTTCAGGGTTCTTGAGAGGATCAAAAGTGAGAAAGGATTTGGTAATTTTTTATGAGCCCTGAGATCTGAGCAATCACAATGATGAAGATGATGGTAACCATGATGGAGATGATGTTGGAAAGGATTCAGGGTTGGGCTAATGTGAAACTGAATTTGACTCCTAGGTGTTCGAACCTAAGGACAACATGAGGGCCTATTATGTACCCTGAATATGGTCCCATGGACTCCCTGTGTCTCCACTGTCTCCCTGTTACAGCACATACATAATCCTTGATTACAAATGGGTTCTTTGCTTTCATCACACTGCTACTGTGCTTCCTATCTGTTCACCCATCTCTCACTAGATTGTTTCATGTAATCCACCCAGTTTTCCTTGGATGAATGTCAGGGAATAAAGGAATGAATCTATCATGTGCTGTGCTATATGAAGGTCAGGACTCGTACATGCCTCACACTACAACATCCTTGCAGCAAAATCGTGAGATAATATACTATTTTATTAATCCAATTTTGCATCAGAGAAAAGTGAAGCATGTCCAGTAGGATACAAGTATCATATTACAGAGTCTAGAGTTAAGACCACATCTGTTTCATTCTTACTGATAAATACACTACTTCTTTTAATGTGTTTCACCTTGTTCTGTTCATCTAAGTTCTGTTTTAAACTCGTCAGGAAGAAGTACGTATGGCTTCTGTCAACACATCGTATTTAAAGGCCCAAAGGTACACCCTGAGTCTTCAGGAAAAAAGAATTTTAGTCTTTGATAAAGGCATATTCATTATAGGGGCACCTGGGTGGCTCAGTCGGTTAAGCCTCTGACTCTTGATTTTGGCTCAGGTCATGATCTCATGGTTGCTGAGTTAGAACCCCATGTTGGGCTCTGTGCTGACAGTGTGGAGCCTGCTTGGGATTCTCTCTCCCTCTCTCTCTGCCACTGTCCTGCTTCTGCTCTCTCTTTCTGCCAATCAATCAATCAATCAATCAACTAAAAAAAAAAGCATATTTGTTATGGGGAAGGGTTAGCCTCCCCCAGAAATGAACCACCAGAGCTAGTAGGAAGCTTCCAGGTCAACCGAAGAACGCCTCACTTTGACAGATGCTGACGGTATAATTGTTCACATGCACTGTCTCCCCAACCTACTGGTCACTGAGAACTAGTTTCACCAGGAGCCATTGTGGGACGGAGTAGTCACATTTGAGTTGTGCTGTCTGCCAAAAGAGGTGATGGCTTTTGGAAGCAGACTTCATCTGGACGTGATGTGTAGACGCTGCCAATGCCTCCATCTGATAAAGGTACCATGGGGCTTCTGATGCTGATGTACTAGCCTCTCAGGAAAGCCAGGACTGAAATGTAATTTTCAATTTCTGAAAACGGAGATGAGATGGAGCAAAACCTTCCAGAGAGAAGAAAGAAGAGAAAAGGCCTAAAAAGCAGTGATTGATAACAAAGGCTGAAAGTAAACATTTCCTTAAGCATGCAGACATTCTGTGGGAGAATTCGGCTTTACATATGACAGGGGTTCTATGTGCACATAGATGTGATCCAATTCATATTTAAATCCCACGAAACACTCGTAATAACGCAGCACTTCTCAGAGTTTCCTAAATTTACTTGCTCTGCTTCCACTGGCAATCACACTCACCCCTCCCCCACAGCATCTCTCTGGCCCATCTCTGTTCTGCTGATCAGCTGGATGTAATAGGAAGCATGGGAATAGACCCCCGAGGTGAGCCCAGCAGGTGCTGCTGAGGGGCAAGTACTGTATCCAAGCACGGAGAGAGGATGGCCAGCTGTTCCATTTGCTATTTTACATAAAAAGTGGTTCAGAAAAGTAAGTGTCTTATTTACAGGCCTGGATTATGCATTTTCACCTCTCTTCTTAGGCCTTCTTCTAGTCAACCCTTAGTTTATGAGAAACACACACACATACACACACATATATCCCCCTTTTTCTTTCTGAAAACATTTACTAAGCAACTACTATGTGCCAGATCTCTGTTAGGAACAGTGATTTGAAAACAAACAAACAAATAATATACCTATTATATATATATAGTATATATTATATAGTATTATAGTATAATATTATATATTAGTGTATATATAATAATATTATACAAATAATATACCATATATATATACTCAAGGAGCTCAGTTCAGAGTCTGGTGTGTGTGTGGCAAAACAGAAACAAAAAAAAAAGTAGTCACTTACCAAACCCCTGATCAAGTGCTATGATGGGAATAAGCCTAAAGGCATAGAAAGGATGTACAGTGTACCCTAGGTGAGAACACTCTAGACATGAGAAACTAGCTTCACTTAGTAAACTGAAGAAAACGCACTATGAAGTAGTTCCAAAGAAACTTCTAGATCAATGTAATTACATTACTGACAGATTGTGTGAAACTGATGTCTTCCCAGCGGAGCTCAGAAGATTATGTGCTTTCCTTCAAACCTCCCTGGCTTTCTTCTCTGATTTAGATTTCACATCTTGGGTGACATAATTAAATTACTCTCATGTGGGTGTAACCGAGTCTGTTGAAATAAACCGAAATGCAGGAAGTTATTGATTTTTCTATAAAACAAAATTATTTTAATTGCTGTATAAGTTGGTAATAATCTGTAAGTATTAGTTTTGTTGAAGGAATGAATCAGTGAAGAGTAAGATTTGGACAACTACCATATCTAAGTAGAAATGCATTCACTTCTTCCCTGAATAGCATGGTTATCAATCACTGTTTAACATTATTAGAGGTTTATTGATGAAGTCCTAGCTGATTTCTGCCTGTCCCATTTTCCTAAAGATAAACTTTTGAGCTGTGCCTATCTGAGGGTTTCCACACCTGGCTTTTTTCTATAAAAACTAAATTGTGCAGTGGCATTTGAATTGAAGATAATATTTTAGTGTTTACATGGAAACATGAATGAATCTCACTTAGAGGAACATGAAAGGAAAAGTTCTTACTGCCTATTGTTTCCCAACCAAAAAATGATTCTCAGAGGAGAGCAGGGAGAAAATACCGAATTATTCTAAAGTAAGAGTTTCATGGAAGGAACCCACTGCCCCTGGGAGTTAAAGCTCTACAGGCTAGTCGGCATAAGACATTGACAGTGCCTGGAATATAGTACCTGCGCGGTGACCCATTTTAAATGAATGAGGATGGATTGACTGTATGGTTCTTTGATGATGACAGTTCACTTTGTAGTATCCCTGTTATTTATTAGAGACATTTTCAGAGATTAAGTCATTTGCTTCTTTGCAATTTTGGAAAGTGTCTGTGGGAGACCTGGGCGCTTCCTCCTCCAGCCATTCGAGGCACTGGCAATCATTCCAACAGTCCCTGCGATTGTGTTCAGGAATACGTCGTGGCTGTGCTCACACCCTCTCTCCTTCCCTGCCAGTTTTAATGGCCTGACAGGTGCTCCAAAGAAACCCAGGCTGCCCCCGTCCCTCTTACTGCTGCACGCTTGATTCCCTGGCGGGGTCCTACATGTGTTTCCACCCATGCTGGTGGCTTTCTGATTCCTTCCAGCTCTCGATGCCCAGTTTATGCTCCAAACTCTTTTGCTTTGACATGCATTGTAGGCCATTTCTTAGCCCTTCCTCTCCAGCCCGTCGCTCAACCATCCTCCATGTTAGAGCTTCTATTCACTCCTAAGACCGATATCTAAGTCAGTGAAGCCACCTGTGATTTTCACTCTGTTCCTGCGCTGCATTGTCCCACGGATTTCTTCATACTTCTCTCTCCGTGCCCATGCCCTGGGGTAGCTCCCACCATATTGCCACCGAACTTGGCCATGCGACGTTTTAGCCAATGGGATAACAGCAAATATGACAGCTCCCAACTTGGCAGCTGCCTTTGAACTTGGCTTCCTAAGTACACACCTCCGAGTCCCCCGCACCTTTCTGCCTGCTTTTGTCCCCTCCTCCCTTGTTCCCCATCCTGAGTAACTGTTTGGACTCATCTGGGCTGGCCCAGGTGCTGTAGACAACAGAGAGCCTGCCATGTATGGCTGGGGGTACCTCCAGGAGAGAAACTATGGATTATTCAGAAAGAAACAGCTTGAGGAGCAGATACCTGCTCGGAACGCTGACTTGATGTTCTGCCTGATGACAAGCAGTTGAAGGGATCAAGAGAATAAACAGGTGTGGGGGAGGCATGAACTGTGAACCACAGGTTATTGAGTAAGAAAGGCCAGACCACTGCTGACTCAACTCTGAGCACTGGGGGGCCCACAGATCGAGAAAGGGCAGGCCTAGGAGAGCATCACCATCACAGGAGACCAGACGGTGGCTTCCAGAATCACTAAGCATTAGGACATCTTGTACATCAAGCAGCATGAATTGGGTCAAACCCTGACAAGTGCCGAAATTTTGCAGCCCAGGGGAAGCGAGTTTTCCCAGTGACTAATGCTGCTTAATGTTAATTAAACATATCAATATAATTCAACTGTAAGAGACTCTGTATAGCTTTTCAGATTTTCCTCACAAGGGCTAAAAGAGGGAAGATGCCAACTCAGAAAATGTTTATGAAGGTAATTACATAATGGCAGACATCCAGGCAAGGTGCACGTGCACGAGGGTTTCAGAAGCAGCTTTTTTTTTTTTTTTTCCAGCCTGCACCCATTGCATTTTCTTTTATTTAGCTTCACCCATTGTGGGCTACATGGAGACAAACAGCAATCAAATGTTTGAGGTAAACTGATTTGGATTCAAGTAGCAATAATGCCATTTACTAGTTAGGATGTGGTATTGAAAAAGCTATTTCAGCATGTGAGGCTGTGTTACCTCAGAAAATGTGGAGCAAAGTTATCTGTAGACTGAGTCTGAGGATTGAAGTAGATTAAAACACACAGGCACACAAGCATAGTAGGAGGCACCAACAAAAAAATGTGTTACTATTACCATTTTAAAACAGCTGGTCATTGGGGTGCCTAGGTGGCTCAGTCAGTTAAGCATCCAGCTTTAGCTCACATCATGATCTCCTGGTTTGTGAGTTCGAGCCCCGCATCGGGCACTGTGCTGACAGCTCGAAGTCTGGAGCCTACTTCGGATTCTGTGTCTCCTTCTCTCTCTGCCCTTCCCTTGCTTGCACTCTGCCTCTCTCTGTCTCAAAAATAAAATTAAAAATATATTTAAAAAATAATAATAAATTAAAAATAAAAAAGATGGTCATTTTGCCACAATTTTCAGGAGAAGATCATGAAAAGAAAGCAGAGTTCTGACATACCTACTGATCCCATGTGGACTCCTCACACTGAACCTCTATTGATATGACCACCAACCATATGAGTTCATTCATTCTCATTTCTCTTAAGTACAAGAACAGAGGTGGTCAATCACCTCCCACGACAGAGTGGAGCAGAGAAAGCTCAGAGAGGAATGGTTGAAGAACATAAGAATAATGACATTAGCATGTGTGTGTGTGTGTGTTTGTGTGTATCTCTGTCCTTTCTTTCCGAAAGCTAACCCTACTACTGAAAATTATAAAACATGCTTACTCTTCCGTAGCAGGATCCTATCCCAGGTTGAGGCTATTCATAATGAATTATATGGTGGTGATTTATTTATACCAAATGTTTAAGAAACTTGCCAGATTGATGAAAAATGCATGGGTGTGCACTTTCGTCTGACGCCAGACATAAGATGGGGGAAAGGAAAAGCCAGTGTGGAAGGAACGGGTGGTGGATGAACAAAGGGGGAGCCAAAGGGGCAGTGGAGTGAGAGCGGAAAAAACCTTTCATAATTAAAACCACACAAATAACATGGGCACGATTTCATGTGAATGTCTCCAGTCACCCATTTCTAAGATCATGATGAGCTGTGAGTTGCAGAATGGATCCAAGGGAATCCTGAAGGTACAACGTATGGATGAGAAAGAGCACAGGGTTTGTATCCAGGCTGACCTGATTCAGACTCTGTCCACATCTGTGGTGTGACTCCCAGGATTTACCTACCTTCTCTGACCCAGGTTCCCCTGCCTTGATAACAGTGACCCTAATTATATTGGTGAAACTGGATGAAAATGGAATCTAAATAGTCAAAACAACCTTGGACTCGAAAGTTGAATAAGCAAAAGTAAAATTCAAACAGTCCTTCAGGAATTCAAGACTCCATAAAGAAATCCAAGGTCAAATCCAACCAGGGGCTGAGCTGAGGGCAGACACAGAAACCACAGAAAGTGTGGGAGACGGCTTGCAGGTAAAGTTTCACAGGGCAACACTCTCTTGCTCTCTCTTCCAGAGCTTGAGTGTGCATATATAGTGAAAAATTAAGACATGCCATTAGCTACCTCTAAACAGTATGGAATAGTGATGAAAACACCCTTTCTGATCCTGTTTCCAGACTTGTTTCCCACACGTCAAATACTCTTAGCAACTTCTTACGTACTTTTCTAGACATTTTAAGTCATATACAAGAATAGCCACATGTAGTTGTAGGTGAGAGGCAGATAAAGATGTACATGCAGGTTAGGTAGAGATGCAATGTGTAGATGTAAATGTGCATGTAAGATATAGATGCATGTGTAGATAGGGACGTAGTTTAGAGCTGTGAATGTGTAAGTGTAGATGCAGACATAGGTGAATGATCGATGTGGGTATAAATATGGGCACAGATGGAAACAAAGATGTAGGTGTTGATGCAGATATAATTGTACACGTAGATGTGGATGGGTATGTAGATAAGATGTAAACGTAAACACAGATGTAGGTACGGATATGGCTATAGGTTTAAGTGTAGATGCGGGTGTAGCTACAGGTTGAGGAGTAGACACAGGTGTGGACATAGCTGTAGGTGGAGTTGTAGGTGTAAATATTTTACCACACCCCCTCCCATATGCAGTTTGTAGCACACTGGTTCACCCTTCCTTGGCTTCTCTTTCCCCCTTCATCCTGGGATTGCTCAACAGCGCTCCAGAGAGACGGACTCAGACTTGCCGGTTGACAAGACTTGACAGTTCTCCATCCCATAAGGGATGTGTGACTAATCTTCCCAGTGCCCTATTTCAGTTACATCTTGTTTTTGATCTTACAACACAATATTGTTTTGTTGTTTTGGTTTTTTTTGCATGTACTTGCATTTTTGGAATATGTGTCTGTCAACAAAATAGATGATGTGGTATTGTTGTGTCAAACGATGTGAGTATCTAAAACTTTTATAGATAGTGCCGGAAGGTGGGGCCCCCAATCCCTGGTGAATGGCTGAATCAGCTGGAAAAGCATAGCACTCTCATCCTGTTACCTGACAGTAGTCAGTGCCAATGAGTCTAGAAGCTTGAGTTCTTACCTCAAGCTTCATGATCTATTTCTACAAGTTAATTCTGCATCACCAGAGAACCTTCATCGCATCCCTGTCCACATCATATTCTAGAGATTTGCAGTTGAGAAATAATGTGGGTTTAACCTCAAATGCAACTCTCTTTGAAAAGTGCAAATATTAAATAATGGAAATGTTAATTATATGTGGTAGACTTTGACAGAAATAATCGTTTAGGCAAATATACATTTTTCGCGAATTCTTAAGATATGTCAATGATACCCGGATTGAATAGGGGTCTTACACAAAAGAGAATGCTCCTTTCTAAAGATTTCTGCAGACCCCGACTATCTTTCACTGTTAGGATACAGCCCTTGGATTTCAGGTCAAATTACACATAAAATTCAATTAGGTTCTATAAAACAAATTTCTTTAGGGGATGATATAGCCAAGTTTCCTCTGATCAGAAGAAGCGAGGGTGGCAGCGAGGAGGACATGGGATTGATCTCATGCTCTGTGCTCAGGTTACCCTGGCTGAATGCCTATTTACCTTGTAAGAACTTGTAAGCGCATTTCAAATTTATGTCTCACTTTGGGATTTTCTTATTCACATTGTGAGGGGCGGGATCCATGAGGCGGTGATTCTCAAAGTGTGGTTCCCCCAGTCAGCAGCGTCCGCATCACTTGAGAACTTGTTAGAAATGCACCCTTTGAGCCCCGCCCCTGCTCTAAAAGCCTCCACCCAAAAGCCTGGGGCAGAGGCTGGGCTCCTCCCATCCACCCAAAGGGTCCTCCAGCAAAGCTCCTGGCGACACTGATTGGCCTCTGGGGACGAAGTTTCCGTTTACGCAGTCGTTTCTGCCCAGCTTCCATTCTCGCCTTTCCAATGATGCTCTTCCTCGTCGGTGGGGCCAGGCTTAGATTCATTCTTTTCCAGCCTCCAAATGTGAGAAGACTACGCAGAAGAGAAAACATCTATAAAAATAGGCCCACACTGCAAGTTTGTACAGTGATATATTTTTTTTTATCCAATCAGAAGTATCTACTCTTTAATGTTATTATTAAGAAACAGGCGGAAAAAGTACTTTATTCCTTCCACGCTTTTTACACAGGAAGTTTGGTGTTAGCCAAAAGTTAAATATTTCTCCCTAGCAACAGCGGCGACTTTCCGGCTATATTTACAAATTGCCTTTGACGCAAATGTTCCCAGGAGCTGTTTGTTAATGTTCTAAAACATGAATTGAAACAAGGTGTTTGGACGTAGATGAAAGCTGGTTTATCCACAAAAGCAAAAGACACAAACGCAAATGACACCGGGTGATGTATTCACCTCACTCGGACACACCAGGCGCCTGAGGCCTGTGGGATGGAGACGGTTTCTGCCTCAGACAGGGATTCCATTTATAATTCCTGCCATATGAATTCAGAGGCGGAAAACCACCTGAATGGATTGCGCATTTCCATGCCATTTTCCTTTCCATGCCATTCCTATGCATGGGCTCCTCAGTGGCTAACTTTAGCATATAAATACGCAAGCCTAACGCACCTCTCCATTCACCTGTTAGAGTTGTTTGCCAGGTACAAGGAGACACACGTCATGCTGTGCCCTTTGGATTCCCTTCTTGTCTTTGCCAACAGAACAGACCGTGACCCCTTCACCATCATCCCCACTCCGCAACCTCAGATAGCCGTTCTGCCTGCTTTCCCCACCTCCCAGGCCCTCAAGCAGAGGCAAGCCCACAGCCCATTGACATCTCCTATGGCACCCCTCCACCCCCTCCCAAACCAAAATCAGTCTTTGTCTCCTTTATTATGAACGCTTTGGGCAGAGGTCACCTCTTGGTAACCACTAAGGCTTCAGACCCTTCCAGCAGATTCATCACATATCAGGAACCCCAAATAGAGTCATTGTAGGTAGGAGTAGACTCTTGGGCATGGGATGCGCGGAATAGAATCAGGAGTCGGGGTTAACATTTATTACTGTTCTCAAGATGGTTTCTCCAATTGTTTTGCCACTCAGGGTGCACACGATGCAGGATGGGGAGGGTGCCAGCAGGTTACTCCATGAACAAACCAACCAACAAACAAATAAACTCCCTCTTCCCCAGTTTTTCTCATTAAATGACCCAGTCCATTTGGAAGGTCTTCACAGAGCAAAATTAGGCGACACGACTCTTATTAGCACTTGGGTTCACTTTGTTTCATGCGATCGCCGAGGCTCCGGCGGAGGAGTTGAGAACCCGGAGAAGGTCAGAGGGTCAGAAAGGAGTGCTTTGTGCATGGTCTGGGAAGCAGTTCAAGTAAGTCTTGGAAAAATGGGGGGCCAGAGGGACATTTCATTTTCATTCAATTCAAGGAAATTCAACACATATGTATTGAGCTAAAGGCTTAAAATAAAGGATCAAAAAGCACACACTCACATGTACATGTTCTACACAACTATGTGCCCAGCACACCTAGCTGCACACACCTCTAGTGCCAAGTGCACGTGGTTTATATAAACGACATGATGTGACAAACATACAGCAGACACCACTACAAACATCTTCGTGCCTCCAAACCCAGAGCACGCATTCTCACTGCACACACGCATTCACATGGGCATACCCCAGATTATAGGTGCGAGTTACACACACACGACACCAGTGCATCTACTTGATCTACTCAAGAGCACTCCCACTTTCCTCACACTGTATGCACACGGCCATCACTCATGCACAGAAGCACAATCAATAAACATTTACACGCCACAGAGAGAGGGGCCCTTGAACTTTCCTCACGACCATGTACTCTACCTTCATTTATAGCCACTCCCCACCCTGCTGCACATCCCAATACTCAGTGGTGATACACACACATTTATACAAGCGAACACACACACACTTGTTCACTCCCAAGGATGCACCTGACAGGGACACACATCCAAGAGGAGCCCTTTGACTCCGTAGTGCATCTGAAGAAATGGCTTTCTAGAGCAGCCTATCTGAAACCCAGCCTGAGAACCATCCGTGCACATCTTACCAAAGCTTCTCTGAGGCTAGCAGCTCCTAAAAGCACAAAGAGAACACACTGCAATGGTCGCCTTTGTGCCATCGTTGTCGCCACTGCCCCGCCGTCGAGTGTTGTAAGTCACCGAACAAGTTCAAACACGCTATTATGTTCGGCCCTTGTAATATGGATTCAGGAGGAGACACCGGGAGTCTGAGAAAGGAGGTGATTTTCATATTGTGACACAGTCACTAGAGGCCAGAGTCGGGGCAAACGTGACCCTCTCCTCCTCGTCACACTAGACCAGTGATTCTCAACAGGGAAAGGAATTGTCCCCCCAGGGGACATTTGGTGATGTCTGGAGACGCTTTGGGTTGTTGAAACTTTGGTGGGGACGTTACTACTGGCATTTAGTGGGTGCATTTCAGAGATGCTTTTGAACATCTTAAAATGCTCAGAACAGCTCCCTGTGATAAAGAAACATCTGACCCCAAATGTCACCAGTGCTAAGACCGAGAAAGACTGATCTCCAACCAGGTGACTTCCTGACATTCCTGCGAAGCAGCTGGGAGGGAGCTGCCTGGCCTGACACAGCTGGGCTCTGCAGACAGAGACGGGAAAGGGGGAGTGTGCGCTTTTCCACGAGCCGTGTGAGCATATACCTGGCTGAGTTGAAAGGCCAGGAATAAGGTAGACACATAAAGGGCTTGTCTTTGCTGGCACTGCTTCTGCACATGCCCTCCAGAAGTCAGTCTGCTAAGAAATGAGAATTTTATTAAATCGGAAGGACTGAAATCTCAACAAGAGCTATTGCTGGGTTGTTGAATGACTGCCCTACTCTTAAAGTTACATGCCTTCCCTTCAGTAGCAATTAAAAGAGAAACCAGGAAGAGCAAATAGAAGTTTCTCCTTGCATGACATAAATCAGCTGGACAGGCCCTTACGGAGCTGAAATACATCTATCAGGGTCTCCCATTAAATCAATTAGCAAGCAAAGAGGGGGACAGAGGAGACCTGCAAAGTTCCTGGCAGCCTTCTCTCACAGAAGAGCCTGCCATTCTGGACTCTGAATCCTTCCCTTGTCCTCATTTCTTTGGGTACAAAATCTGCTGGGAGCCAGGGAAAATGAATCCTTTTATAGGAGAAGAAACCAAACCAGTTGTTATTTGGCTCACTAGGAAGTCTGTGAATGGTGAGAGTCATTCTTGGGTTCACACTTGAACCCAGATCCTTCCATAGTCCATTGTGAAGACTGTAGGAGCCCTTCTTGTCAGAAGATCAGTAGTTGGTGTGTTTATTTCCTGGCAATGGGGATGATTTGCTTCAAACCATATACATCCTCTCTTTCCAGTCTTATAATGACTAAGGAACCTCAACAGCATGGTGCAATAACATCTTAACATGCACACAGCTCATTAAAAAAAAGAGTGTTTAAAAAAATTGGGGCGCCTGGGTGGCTCAGTCGGTTAAGCATCCAACTTCAGCTCAGGTCATGATCTCTTGGTTCATGGGTTCGAGCCCCCCATCGGGCTCTGTGCTGACTGCTCAGAGCCTGGAGCCTGTTTCAGATTCTGTGTCTCCCTCTCTCTCTGACCCTCCCCTGCTCTCTCTCTCTCTCTCTCTCTCTCTTTCTTTCAGAAAAAAAAAAAATAAAAATAAAAGACTGTTTAACATGCCCACAGCAGCGCACGGTTTACAGAGAGCATTCAGGCCATTCAGGTTGGTCTCCTAGCAATCCAGTAAGGTGGGTGGCATGGCCGTTATTATTCCTCCTTAATAAATGATGAAATGAACTGAGTCTGTGAGATATGAAGTGGCTTGACCTCAGCTACTCAAAGTGATGACAGAGGGATTAGAATGCAGAGGTGTGAGGAGTTTGAGAAGCGAGCAGCTAATGTCTTGCAGTCTTGGCACTGAATCAGAGGTCCTCATGTGACCTGCACCCTGGAAGTGGACAGATGCTTCAAAACATGCTGGTGTCTGGCTCCTACCCCAGGGATTCCGATATAACCAACGAGATGGCAGCCTGAGTGTCAGCCTTTGGAAGTTCTCCCGATGAATCTAGCTTTCAAACAAGTTTGGAATCACTTCCCTGGATATTTACCACATTGCAGGTTGAGAAAAGGGGCCCTGGGGTTCAGGGGACATTACAGTGGACTAGTCATAACTGGAGCCCAATGACATCTGACTTCAAAGTTCATATTCTTTCCAACCTGCTCAGGAATAAGCTCTAGCACCTGTTGGACACCCAGTGGCTTGCACGGAGCTCTCACACACAACATGGCTTTGGTACCCATGAGCACCATGAAATGGAGGAGGGCAAGCCCTAGGATTGTCATGTTACAGATAAGGAAGTTCTGACATTTCTAATTTTCAGAAAAGAAATACTGGCAGTAAATCTTCTTCCCATTCTTCACTCTTGACCTTTAAACCCCAGGCAGCTAACTACACCAGGCTCTGCTGTCTGGCCATGAGCAAAATGAAACCACAATCTGATCCCCGTGGCTTTAAGAGATGGGAGGAGAGGCATCTGTTTTCTTTGTCACCTGGGGGCATGCAGCTGGTGATAATCAAGTGAGAAAAACTAAGAATGACTAGAGTCAGAACTCTGCCCCCTTTTTCAGGCCACTGTTCTATCCTAAGGTGACCCAACAATAATATTGATTGAATCTAGAAGGCAAGGGCTGAGGGCACAAGTCTATCATCAACCAAATTCTGAGCGTCCGCAGGGAGTATGATATGTAAGAAAGAAAAGCAGACAAGTTGGATATGCAGTTTACAATAAGAATGTAATCAAAACAGGAGGAACCTGAGTGATTGAGCCACCTTCCAGGTCGGAACAACTTTGCTTTCAGATCCAAAGGGATGCCATGCGAAATGGAAATTGCACCGTGGTAAAATAATGCAGTACCATGGACCAATGTGTTTCCCTAATTGATGGGCTTTTTGCTCCCGGCTTTCTTTCTTAGAAACCCTGTGTGTCTTCATTTGAGCTTTCACGGAGCAAGGGGACTTGGGAACAGCACAGTGTTCACTGAATCCTCCCAAATCCTTTGCCTGCTCTTTCGATTTTGTATCCTTGGGCCCACAGGACTCCTGTGGACAATAACAGGGATTCAACGTGTGCTTCTGAATGAATGAGTTCCGGGACAGCCCAAGCAGATTCTGTGCATTTCCTTAAACAACATTGGTGTGAACTTCCTATTCCTTTGTTTAGAGCCAAGTTTAGCTATAGCCATCAAATACTTTGTGTAGTGGGATTTGTTCTTTGAGGACCTAAGCACAGTTCCAGGGCTACTCAAGTAAAGCCATCAGCATTGTCATAGCAAAGGGCCTTGGGCAATTGTGATACATCTGTCTTCAGGCGCTCAATTAGACTGTTCCTGAGTGCGGTCATTGGAGAACGAGGGATCAAAGGGTCAGAAGATGTGTCACTGTAGCTGCATTTCTATTTCGTAAAGCTAAAGCTGCAGAAAGGGGCTTTTAGATTAAACAACAATATTAAAACTGTATGTCTGGCTGCATGGAAGGCTCAGCACGGGCCATATCATTGGTATGACATTATGTCATTTCTACTCATTGGGTTGGAAATGATCAGAGTATTTTTTCTCAAACAAAAATAAATAAAAACCCTCTTATTACTTTATTGTTTATGATCCCTCAGTGGTTCCTGAATGATCTAGGACTCAGTTAAAGGTTCTTCAAGATCTCATAAAACCCCTACCTGCTTTCTCCAGCGTCAGCATCCTCTGCGCTAGGATGCTTCATGCAGCCTCTTGCAGGATTACGCAAGCTCTTATCTGGACACATTTTGCACCTTCAACCTGCTCCTAAACTCTTGAAGGTGAAACACAACAACGAATGTTTACCAGTTCTTAATATGTGCCAATCCATCTTGTAAGCTCCTTACAGGCATGTATCCATTTAATCCTCACTGTAAGCATAGGTGCCTTAATTCCCCCTGGGGAAAACTGAGACAAAGAGAGAATAAAGCAGCATATTCAGCATGCGTGCTCTCTAGTCTGGCCCCAGAGCCCACACCTAACTAATAGACTTCACTGCATCTCTGAGAAGACAGCAAAGGGCAGCTTGCTCTTACTCCGCAGCTCACACTTTGTGCCTACATGTAAGTCAGATGCGGTGAACGTTTTCCGAGTACCTACTCTGCACGAGGCAAAACGCTAGGCTTTTTACAAACATGCTCTCGCTTATTTCTTATTTCTTTCTCTTTTTCCCACTTCTGGAATCTGGAAGTCACGAGTCAGGCACGTTCAGTGATTTTCAGGCGCTGTGTGGGCCCCAGAGCTAGGAGTCCTGGTCTGTGTGAGCCTAAAACAAGTGCTTGTAAATAGCTGGAAGTCACGAGTCAGGCACGTTCAGTGATTTTCAGGCGCTGTGTGGGCCCCAGAGCTAGGAGTCCTGGTCTGTGTGAGCCTAAAACAAGTGCTTGTAAATAGAAGTTACTCTAGAACTACATAATAGATTCAATTTTGTCTGTTCAAACAAATTCCATTTACCACTTTGGGAAGAAAGACTTGAAAATCATTGAGATGGAGCAAATGCCCAAGTAAGTAGTTAACGGAAAGGGGATAATTTTCTCCGGCGGAGGGGTGGATGGGGGGCATTGGGCACCTCTTGGTTCCTCTCCATCATCTTGTCAGGAATCAGGTTGGAGGCAGGGAGAGCAGTCAGAAGCCATTTGCAGTGTTCCAAGGGACAGATGATGCGAGCCCACCCAAGGACCGAAGCCATAGTGATGGAGAGGATGGGGCTGCCTGGGAGCATCTAGATGGGGCACTGTGAGTGCTTGTCAACGACTGGGGGGCAACGGGAAACATGGATGATCCCCAAGTGTCTAATAGGAGAGGCCGAGTGCTGTTGCCACTGGACATGAACCTCTATGGACACCAGAGGAACTAGTGGGAGCTGATGGATTAAATTATGGGCTGTTGTGTTGCTTCTGGAAAGAAGTGTTGAATTTCCAGTGCAGGGCACAATGACAGTCTCTTCATCCCGTAGCACTGACCCACGACGTGCAGAGGCAACATGGACAGCATTCACCTGAGTTCCTGAGTGAAGACAGCACGGAGCAGTAGGCCCTGCCAGCCCCACGGTGGGTATGTCATAAATGAGGCTGTAAGCCTCGGTTGTGTCGAGTTGCAGAGAAGCTGACATCTCAGCCTATCTAAACCGCCAACGCAAGGGCAAATGAAATATAGACACTTCTCTATGGACTCCCAAGGTCATTAATGCTGTGATCTAATCCAGTGTCTTTACTTCTCTGTGACTCAATTATTTTACCTGTAAAATGGGGGTACTATGTACCTCATTACTCTGTTTTGAGCTTGAAATGCTTTTGAGAAAGCATTTAGAACAGTGCCTGAAGATTATCTAGTGTGTATTGCTCTCATTACCATGATTATTATTATTGCTGTTATGATATTTAAATAATTATGAAGCCATCTGGTAGTGGGGTTGACCACGGAGCTTTCAGGCAGGTGAAACAGCCTCTAGCCCAGTTCGATCATTGGTGTTTTGGGGAATGTAATTGTAGGTTAGGCAGGAAGCTAACCTCTCCTTCTGCCTGGAAGTGAGAGGTTCAGAGTGACCACCTTTGCAGGGTCATAACTACTTCCCTCTGGCCAGCATGGGATGCTGTGAGAGGTGCTGAGAGGTCCCCAGGGAGAGTACATGTCACCATGTGTCCATTCTAGGCTGGGATGGTGGGTGGGGTGACAGGCTCACTTGGAGACAGAGTAGGATGTAGATGCTCCTTCAATGTTTGGGGACAAAACACAGGAGGCTCTGTATTCATGCCAAGCTGTCACTTTTTTGTGAGGCTATGAACTGCTTTGCTTCTGGTCACCTTCTCTTCCAGCTCTTTCTCAATAACATGCAAAGGTGAGGGTACAGAGGAAACAGCAGCTAATGATATTTTACATCGGATGTTCCTTGTGCAATCTGGGGGCCTTTCCAAGCCATAATGAACAATTGTGAGCAACAAAGGAAGCAATTACGGTTTTCGCCCTGTCGGATACATTTAAGCTGTGATTTATTGTTGTCAGCTGACTCAAAGTCTGCTTCTGTTCACCTTCTACCTACAAGAAAAGGTGCCATAAGCAGTCCTGAGCTACTCCTCTTACCGCGAGCTTTTAGGTGAGAGCCTCATTCATTCCTCATTCATACCTGGCGCCAGCCCTAAAAGGACTTAAGTTGGGCAGCCACAACGAAACCAACAATCCTAAAAATAACATCCCAGACAGCTCCACCACTTTTAAATCTTGGTGCAACTATATGTCCAACACTTCCTTTGTGCTAGAACATACTCAATGGATTGCAAATACCATCCCATTTATTCCTCTGGAATAATTCCATAGGACACAGATATCATCAACCCCATTTTGTGGATTAAGAAACTGAGGCTTGGGGCACCTGGGTGACTCAGTAGGTTAAGCATCTGACTTAAGCTCAAGTCATGATCTCATGGTTCGTGGGTTCGAGCCCTGCATCAGTCTCTGCTTCAGATTCTGTGTCTCCCTCTCTCTCTCCTCCTCCCCTCCTCATACTCTGTCTTTCTCAAAAATAAATAAACATTAAATTTTTTTTTTTTAAAAAAAACTGAGGCTCAAAGAGACAGGTTGGCTGATTCAAGTTTGCTGATCTTGGATCCCACAATCAGTCCATTAAACACTTCTAACCTCTGTTGTGTCCGTATTGGATCATGTGCTATGGACACATGTGGACTTTGGGCAAGTTCCATGATGATTCTCCCTCTCAGTGTCTTTGTCTTTCAGTAGCCACCTCAAAATGTAGAGTGAAGATTAAATAAGTATTAAAAAAATACAAGATACTCAATGTATGTTGGTTATTATCTCTGTCCTTCATTCTCTCCCTCCTTTGTTTCCTTCCTTCTTTTCAGAAGCATGTATGGGGCCCTTGATCCATGCCAGTCACCAGTGCATATAAGACAAGCTCCCCACATGTCAAAGGAACCTTTCTTCAGCATTTGTCCTAGCAGAGAGAAGCTCTTGGTAGCCAGAGATCTGCATAAGTCAGCCTCTTCTGCTTGAGTAAAGGCAGAAAAATGGACTACATCGAACTTAACATGAAGAACTAGATTTTAAAAATAGTAATGGCATATCATGACATTTGTCCAATCAGCCTCGTTGCAAGGCACACAGCAGAATCAGGTGATCTCCTGTCTGTATTTCCTGCAAACAAATTTGTCATGTACTTTGGGTAATTTTAGAAGCAGGATTAACTTCCAATTTGTTGGCACTTTATTGAGGGGAAAAAGTAGAGGAAAATGAGACATCAGAATTAAATTAGCTCCCGATGCTGCTATTCTAACCTTAATATCAAGCACAGAGTGTCCACACGCCCACAGAGCTAAGAGTTAATCAAATTCCCAATAATAAAATATTTTTCTTCAGGTTGAACTGATTACTTGCTTGTCAGCAAATGAAACTGAGTGGGAGAAAAACCCAGTGCCTTAAACACACACACACATAGACATACACCAGCTGTCACTCTCGATTGGCTTCGGGAAATGCCCCGTTTTGAGGAAACTGTTCTCTGCAGGCAAAATCCTTTGTAGGTTTTGGACCTCTGAAAGTGTAACGTGGTCCCTGCCCTCAGGGTCTATACAGTATGGTCCAGAGACAGCACAAGAAAAACCTCATCACTGACTAAGCACGCTGTCATGGAAGAGTATGCAAGCTGTAACAGGGGGCCAAGGGAATGAGGGCTTGTGGGTGCCTCGGGCTTGCAAGAAGTGTTCTCAGTGGAGTGGATGCTGCTATAAGGAAGAAAAGAGACCATTTCAGGCAGGGAGCAGTGTTAACTCAGCACAGCCTTTCCAAGAACGAAGCAGCAGGCTGGGGCGATTGTGGAAGGGGAGTGAAAAAGCTACTTGGTAAGACACATGATCCATGCTGCCCCTCCACTCTCTCCCCAGGCCAGGAAAAAGGATGTTTTACTCTTCTCATTGCTTGGAAATTTTGGATAATTGAAGAACATCTCATCTCAAAATGAAAATCTCTAGTTGCCTCTCTGTGGTTTAATATTCTAGTTTCTTGGGGATCTGCCCTTTTGTTCTAAAGCATTGTTATTTCCTTAAACCTCAGTTTCCAGCGCAGCTGTCTTAGACATGGATATTTATATATCTGGAGGCTTTTCCTCCCTAAACCACTTCCTAATATGCCTGGCTCACGTGGCTGAGATCTCTCTTCTTTGGGAATTAATGGCAAGCAAGAATGATGACTAAGGTTGGAAGTTTCCAGCTCAACAGATATCCTGAGATTCATCATCACCCATGTGAATACTATGTTTCCCCTCTGAAAAATTCTATCTTCTAGACTTTTAGGGCATCCAGACTCCAATCGTGTTCATTCAAGTAAAGATGTTTTGCTTTCTCAGCTGACTCACACATAGTCCTGTGTGTCATGAACTTGCCTTCCCTGTGTGTCCCAGGCTGGCTGTTATATACTTTTTTATCACATGCTAGGTTATTGGTGCATTGAGGAAACAATAGATGTCACCTACTGAGTCTTTGGATGCTGATAAGATTTGATATGATTTTGACTTCATCTCCCTTTCTGATTTCCATATCCTTGACCTTTGAAGGTCAAAACGGTCTACATTTGGATGCATAACATAATCATTCGTAGGCAAAAGGACTGGCCACAGGGATTGACTGATGACATAAAAATACTTCAATAAAATTATTGCTTCCACCAAAATATGTGAAGACTGACCTTGAAGTCCAATTACTCATCCTCTAGACTGTGTCCAAATTCACTGGTCAACCCATTTAAGTTAAAAACCTTCTCAGTGGAGACTCTCATCCCAATTCCACTCCATCAGATTTAGACATTCTCAGGTTGGTCTTCAGGGACTGGACCACAGTCAATGATTCAAATTTAGTAATATGGCAAGTCATAAAGCAACTATTGACACATTTATTTTAGAACAAAGAAATTGGTGCTGCTATAGCACACTGCCCCAGTGATGCCGAATTCTGGACTTCATAATCTTTTTATTCACAATTCTACTGCATCTGGTTGAAACACAGATTTAAAACCACTAACCTGAACTCCTTGTAGCCAGATAGATACATTTTGAAATTCAATTGCGTAAAATATTGAATGGGTAGACTAGATGTCACATATCCTCAGGAGGTCTGGAGCAAGGCTCTCCATCAAACAAAGCAATGTCATACTGCATACACAATCTACACTTCTGGGAATCTCAGTTTTCAGTGGTCCTCATTTTAGGGGACCTTTTGTCCTAGGAAAGATCTATTTCCTTAAGGTAAGGGGATCCTGGTTTTGTCCTCTCACAAATAAACAGAAGAAGTCTTCTCTAAATGCTCACTGTAAGACAACTTTTACAAATATAAAACAGTATTTACAACTCAAAATCTGACCAGCCAAACCTCATCACTGGTTCCTTATCTCCCTACCTACAGGATCTGCCAGAATATTCTTTAATACTTAGATGTCATTCTTTGATACTGGCTGTCACTTTATTCATTCATTCTCAATAATTATTTATTAGGAACCTAATAAATACAGACATCATTTGAGGCACAGGGAATACAGCAGTGAACAAAACACACCAAATCCATGCTTTCATGGAATTTACAATCTGGTGTGGGGATAGATATGACAATTTAAAAAAATAAGTGTGTGTGTGTGTGTGTTTAGAGATTGAAATATTAAGAAAAAGTGGAAGCATGGAGGAGGATGGAATACGAGAGGGTTGAGGGGGTTGTAATCATGAGTAATATATTTTTGGACGGCCTCATTGAGAGGGTCATGTTTGAAAGAGGAAGAGACAGCAAGGGCTGAGACCCTACAGGAGAAGCATACTTGAAGAGTTTGAAAAATGATAAGAAGACCAATGTAGCTAAAAACTTGAGAAGAAAAGTAAGAGATGCAGCCAGAGAGCTGGGTGCAGTTGCACAGATTCTGTATGACTTGGGCAAACCTGTGTTGTTCTTAACTCTAAATGAAACAAGAGCCAGGAGTAGGCTTTCAGGATCACAATAATTGTCTTCTGTGTTAAGAAGAGACCAGAGAAGGATGATGGCAGAATCAGAAAGGCAGTGGGGTGAACATGTCCTAGACCCACCTGCTTGACTCTTTTCATCCTTCAGATTGATCATAAGGGACCTGGCCTTACATCTGTATCTAGAGTGAGTACTTCCTACCTGAGGCTTTACCCAAATACTCAAGAGTTGGAGAGATTAGCTAAGTCAAGGCACTAGATGAGGGTTAAGATTTAAATTAAAGGAAAATCTTTTATCATAGGAAAATCATGCCAAAACTCCATGGCCCAAGTCTTGGTCCATAAATTGGACCAAATCTGAAGCTGGCACTGAGCCAAGTTTGGGTGACGTGAGGTCAGGAGTCAGAAGGTGGACATAGATGATAGTGGAAACCACTGTTCTTTACCACTTGCCTTCAGTGCCGGTTGGTGTGGGGAACATGGTTGGGCTGGGATGGGGTGAAGCACCCAAGCAAAGGAGACTAACTCTTGCCTCCATGGCTCTCACTCAAGTGAGTCAAAGTGAGTAATAAAAAGGAAAGTATATCAGCAGGTACTACAATAACATCTCAAACCATTCAGTGGGTCCTTCTCTGCCCAGTAACCACACCAAAACCATGGCAGCCACATGGCTGGAAGCAGCAGGGTATAGTGGGAAAATCATACGTTTGATGTGACAGTTCTGTTCAGTCTTATATCCACCATCACTAGGCAAGAGACCTGAGGCATGTTCTCTACCTTACCCAAGTCTTAATGTTCTGACATGTTCAGGAAAATCATCATATTAGTATTTTTTGAACAAATGACATATTCCATTCCACATAAATCCCATCACGTCCACTGCTGTTACTCAGTGAGTGTAATTACTATTATACATGTGAGCTGTTCAGCCCAGAAATCTGTCCATTATGGGAAAAGTCTTACAAAGGCATCCATCTCCCTGGGAAAAACCTTAAAGCCTGTGGAGTTCCTTCTAACATATTTTTCTTATTAAATTATAAATGAAAACATGCATGTATAACATATAATATATTCAATAAACAAAAAGGTAAAAATTATAAATCCTTTGACCATGAACATTTGAATTTATTGTTTTATCTTTGAGAGTTTGTTTTTTAATTTTTTTTTTAGTGTTTACTTTTGAGAAAGACAGAGTGCAAGTGGGTTAGAGGTAGAGAGAGAAAGAAACATAGAATCTGAAGAAGGCTCCAGGTGCTGAGCTGTCAGCACAGAGCCCAACATGAGGCTCAAACTCATGAACCGCAGGATCATGACCTGAGCCGAAGTCAGATGCTTAACCAACTGAGCCACCCAGGTGCCCCCACAGCTTTTTTTTTTTTTTTTTTTTTTTTTTTTTAATTCTGCCTGGAGAATGTTCAGTTCTGAGATGAGCTTTTGTGGCCTCCAAGGAATACAGCATGGGTTTTCTTGTTGTGTTAAGAGAGCAAAAATAATACCTTCTGAGTGTCTCTGGCATCCAAATTAGTTATATACTATGACACCACATTCATGAAAATTTGTTGTCAGAAGTAGTTCACAGTTTGCTTTCATAAAGACCAGCACATGTTGTCATGTCCTGTCTACATATTACCATGGAGGCTTCTGTGGGGTGTAACATGAATGTAGCATGTTTGCCTGGCTTGGTATTATGCTACTCCCTGACATCATGTCTACTGTGATTCTGTTTCTTCCTGTCTTATGAGCTAAGTGTCCTCAAGGAATCTTAATCTCCCTATCTATCAAATCAAAATAATAACACATACTTAGGTCATTGTCAAAAGAATTAAATAAAAGTAAATTGCATGTGTACAAAGATAAATTCCAAAATATACAAATGTGTAGTCACAGGAGTCATTTTAAAGTAGCTGGGAAAATGTAGTTATTCAGCATGTAGTGTGGGAATGGTTAGTTAATCATGTAAAATTATAAAGTTGGATCTGAAACTCCTACCATAAGCTGGGATGCAATTAGGAGGAATTAAATATTTAAATTGAAAAATGAAATCATGAACATCATGAAAAAAATATTTTTTTCATTCCTTAAGTATTCAGTGAGTGCCTATCATATGCCGGGACTTAGAAGAAGTGCTGGGGTGTAGTATTGATCAAAAGAAACATCCTGCTTGCTCCTTTTAGGCCAACAGAGCAGGGAAGGCAGAAAGCGAACAGCAAATGAATGAATAAAATAAATTAGTCAATTAAAATGCAAATAAAGGAGATGAAGAATTGCTATGGAGATAAAGAGCAGAATAAGAAGGCAGGGACTGAGTGGGGAGGGAGGTCCAACCTCCAAGTAGGACTCACGGGAATCTTTGAGAAGATGGTATTTGAGTCAATACCTGAAAGAGACATGGCCCTGAGCCATGCGGTGATCTGGGGCAGAGGAAAGAGCAAACACAAAATGCCCAGGGAAGAAGAAGTGCGGCATCACCTCGGGTTGTGGAGGAAGTTTCTGACCATAATTGGGGCGCCTGGGGGGCTCAGTCGGTTAAGCGACCGACTTCGGCTCAGGTCATGATCTCGCGGTTCGTGGGTTCAAGCCCCGTGTCGGGCTCTGTGCTGACAGCTAGCTCAGAGCTTGCTTTGGATTCTGTGTCTCCCACTCTCTGATCCTCCCCTGCTCACGCTATTTCTCTCTCTCTCAAAAATAAATTAAAAAAAAACATTAAAAAATAAAAAAAAGAAGTTTCTGACCATAACTCAAAAGCCAGAAAATCTCATTAATAAAAAGTAAAATCCTTCCCATTGTTTATATATATAATTATATATATATATATATATATATATATATATATATATATATATAATTAGAAATGAAAAGGAAAACTTTCAATGCATCGCATTAAGGGGAAGAATCCTTAATACACAAAAGAGATGAATGGAAAGTCACAGAAAGGGTTCTTAAACCTATGAAAAGATGCCTAGCATCACTCACCATAAGGCACAAGGAAATGAAAATGACCGAGTCATTATATCCACCCATTGTCAACGGTTGAAAAGGTAGGTATAGTACTCCTCAGCAAAACTGTGGGGAAACAGACCCTTTCACATGTTGCTTGTAGAAACCTAGAAACCCATATGAAGGGCAGTGTCTTTCAAAATTATAAATTCATAGGCTTTTTTGTTCCATAAATTCTGCTTCTGGGAATTTATCTTTGTTGTGTTAATTGCTCATATGTAAGATGATTTCTAAATGATTATTCACTACAGCATTGTTGGTAGTAACACAAGACAGGAAATCCTGTAAACGCTCACTAATAGGGCACTGTGAAAATAATTATGATACTTTCATGTAACCAATTGCTAAGTTGCTATAAAATAGAGTGAGAAAAACGTCCATGTGAAAGGCTCTCTAAAAAATAGTTCATTTAAGAAAGCAAGTTGTACAGCATGGTATCTTTTATATAAAAGCAAACAACAGAATAGAATATATAATTTCACTTGCTTTCTTACTCATAGAGAGACTCTGGAAAGATGTGTAAGAAACTATATTAACAGGGATTACTTTTTCAGGAGAGGGAGACAGGGAGGGAGAGAAATTTTTCACTGTAGTACTTTTTTATCCTTTCTATTTTGAACGAACTTAATGGATTACTTATTCAAAATTAATTAAACACTATGATTAAGTTTAAAATGTAGCACTCTATATCTACTATTATAATTATTAATATTAAAATGGATATTAATATTAGATACCCTGAGTTCAACTCAGACTCTGATACAAGCTAACTGTTTGGACTCTGGCAAATTCTCATAACTACTCTAAACTTTTCTAATACATAAAATGTTAATTCTTGAGGTTACATCCTCCTTCAGCTTCATGGTGACAGGGAATGAATGGATATTTGAAGAGCAACGTGGTAGGCACGTTCTACATTATCTACATTATCTACATTACATAAGTAGGGACTTTCTACATTATCACTAACATCACGGGAAGTATTTTTCCCTTCTATTTCAGAGATGAGGAAACTTCAATGCAGATGACTTAAATAACTTGCTCAGAGTCCCAAACCCGATGGGTATCAACTCTGAGTCATGGACCCAAGCCCTCTGTGATTCCAAAGGTCTTGGCCTTACCACTACCCAAAGGATACTTTCTATCCCCAAAGAACCAGATCAAGAATCAGAAGCCAGTACCAGGTGAAAGACACAGGGCCAGGCTTCATTCCTGCATTAGTTCTGCATGAATCGGAAGATTGAAAACTGGCAACGGTCAGAATTAGACCTGTTCAGTTATTGTGACATTTTATTGGTCATGACAGTTTAACATTGTCGTCCAGGGCAGCAGGGCCCACATTTACCATTGAGTAGAGTAGAGATTTGTTTTTTTGTCTTGAAATAAATTCCTCCTGCGTATTCCTTGGGTCTGGAGTGCACCCCACATTGGTCCAATTTCTGTCATGTCCTTTTGGACATCTTTTGAGACTTGCTTACAGGGATGTAGTAGATTACCTGGAAATCCTGACCATAAAGCCCTATATCCAGGATAGCATCTTCACTATGGGGTAGACTGGACAAGCTATTAATCTGTAGAGACCTTTGTTGAAATACAAAGAACGAATGTGAAATACAGTTATAAAAGGAAGGAATGATTTCAAAACTAGAAAATCAGTTCCATGGATTCCATTCAAAGGCACACCCAGCTCATGATGGAGAATAAAAACTATAGGGTCAGGGTCAGAAAAACAGGTAAAGAGACCAGAAATGAGGAGAGCCTGATCCTATCCGTTTTTCTTTGGTATTGATCACATGTCATGTACTGAGCTTGCTGGCCTAGGGTAAAACGTTAGATTGCTAGATTGCTTCCAAATGTATCTCTCTCTCCTGGACCTGTCTCTCCCTCTCTCCCCCATCCCTGCTGCTTGCTTCCTTCCCTTGCCCCTCTCTCCAATCCACTTCCTTCCTTCCTTCCTTCCTTCCTGCCCCTCTCCCTCCCCCTCTCTCCCTCCCTCCCTCTTTCTTTCTTTCTTTCTTTCTTTCTTTCTTTCTTTCTTTCTTTCTTTCTTTCTTTCTTTCTCTCTCTCTCTCTCTCTCTCTCTCTCTGTCTCTCTCTCTCTCTCTCTCTCTTTCTTTCCCTTCTCTCTCTTTCTGTTTTTTCCTTCCCTGGGTTTTATTAGGATATAATTGACATGGAACATTGCATAACCTTAAAATGTACAACATGATGATTTCATACATGTATATGCTGTTAGATTATTACCACAATGAGCTTAGCACATCCATCCCTTCAATAATTACTATATATATGTGTGTGTGTGTGTGTGTGTGTGTATGTGTATAACATAGTGATGAAAACATTTAAGATCTACTCTCTTAGCACCTTTGAGGTATATAAACATTGTTAACTGTCGTCCCCGTGCGGAATGTATGTTAGGCCTCCACAACTTCCCAGTCTTCGAACTAGAAGTTTGCGGTCTTTCACCAACATCTCCCCATTTCCCTTATCCCCCAGCTCCTGTTTATGTTAGAACTTTCTCTGTTTCTATGTTGGAACAAACCTACTTTGCTTCTACCTGTCCAAAAGCCCTGACTTTTCCTTCCATCTCCTGGCTCCCTGTTCTGTACTGTGCATTTTGCTGCTGCCATATTTAGTAGCAAGAATCAAAGTTCCATTTTTTTTTTTTTTTCAGACATCAGGCCACTAAAGTAGTTGGCAAAATTTCAGATCTCAGGAAATCTGGGTAGTGGTTTGGTCCTGGTACTTTTCTAATTGCAAGCCACACTTAGGATTTTTCTCATGGATGAAATGACTCGGGAAATATATGTGGGGTGCATAGAGAGATAGAGACATTCCAGGGTAGGCCCGAGTTTGAGAGGCATTTGCTAAGAAAAACCCTCATGCTTTCATTATGTGTCTGGCCAAGACCTATGATTTAAGTGGCTTTCTGTTTCAGAATCAGACAAAACATTCCTAGAACTTAGATGATACCTTAATTGCGCCGGGCAATTTAGATGCACTTAGACAACACCTCCATGTCCATCCTTTGCTGAAAGGAAAGTATCATTTATCAAAATGGCTTCCAAACCGCTCCGTTTTGTGTAAGCACAGCCGCAGGTACTCATCAGTGCCGAGGCCGAATGCTGTGGGGAATGTATCTGAGAGCAGCCAGGAGGAAAAGGGTTTACTTAGCTTCCACTTGAAACCCTAGAGCAATTTTCTGGTGGGGAATGGAGGCCCCTTTGTGCTGTGATCCTGCAGAGTGGGGGAGAGGAGGGCTGATGTTTTTAATCTCAGCCTCAAGTATGATTTGGAAAACAACGATTAATTTCCCAATTGCTGTAGGGTTGCTTTAGGACTTTTTTTCCATTTTAATTTTACTTTAAAGCCGGAACATTGCAAGCCTCTGTAAACAAAGTAATCGATCAATGGCCATCAGCAATTCTTGTGAGAGGGCAGAATATTTGATGGATTCCAGACAATAGGAAAAAATAGTGCAAGCAAGTTGAATAAATTAACAGACATTATTATCAGTGGAAATAAAGGTCCCCTCAGGTGTTCTTAAAGGAGCACACTCATTGTTGCTCTGAGGCAACTAACTCTTTCACAGGCCACATGGAGGTGATAATGTGCAGAGGCTTCTCAGTTACAGCCTTCAGTCCATTCTTGAGTCTTTGTAATTAGATCCCGCACATGGATTACAGGTGGTAGAGATGTAAATGGTTCCTTGTTTATTTTTCATTTTCTTTAAGCCCCTGAATGTTAGTGCTGGAAGACGATGCTTCTGTTTTCTTGCAGTCTTTCTTCTGTGAACAAAGACTCTGGGTCCCAGAGTTGAGAAGTCATTTACTTAGGGTCACAGCTGCTGATTTCCAGAGCCAATCTTTGAGTTCAGTTTTCTGCCTTCAAGTCCAACGCTCTGTCCCCTCCAACACATCACACCCCTGTCCAGGTTTTATTTAGATAATTGCATTGTGAACTCCATTAAGGTAGGACCTCTTACTGTGCCTCTGCTTCCCCCAATCCCTTTCCCTATCCACCTTTCAAAGAGCCTCCAGCTTAAAACCAAACAGGTGTTGGGACGCCCGGGTAGTTCAGTCGGTTGAGTGTCCGACTTCAGCTCAGGGCATGATCTCATAGTTCGTGGGTTCGAGCCCCTCAACAGGCTCTGTGCTGACAGCTCAGAGTCTGGAAACTGATTTAGATTCTGTGTCTCCCTCTCTCTCTGCCCCTCCCCCACTCATTCTCATTCTCTCTCTCAAAGATAAGTAAACATTTTTAAACAACAACAACAAAAACTGGTGTTGTCCTTAACAGGAGCAGAGAGTCTCAAACCGAAGTTCAAAATTCTTTTATGTGTCTTCCCTGTTGACTATTTAAAATACTAACTGTATTCTGACTCTTACCCACTATGTATACCTTCTCATGAGGTGTCCTGATCTGCTGCTACTCATCATGTGTCCTCTATATTCTAGCCAGAACATTCCACTCCTGCTCAGATATGTAAGTTGGTTCTTGCACATCTCTTAGCTGTTGTCCCTACCCACATCGTGCCTTAAAATTTTACCTGGTTTTAAGATGCTTATTAGATGGCATTTCCTTTATGCACCTGTAGCTCTTTTCTACCCCTCCAGCCTTTTTGTGCACAGTTTTCTGTGCTTGCAGTGTTTCTGGAATGACCTCTGGATACACTTATTGGAGATGATAGAGACCAAGTGGAAAGAAGCTGGATTCCCTAAATTACCACTCAAGGGAGGCTCACCCCTAACCAGAGCAACCATTTTGGACTTTATATGAGTAAGAAATAAGGTTCTTCTTTGGTAGCCACCTAATTTTAGGGTTTACCTTAGCTAGTACAAAACAGTAATAATCAATAGAGCAAGGTGTTGAGTTAAATAAGAAGTGAACTTCAGAAGGCAGGGTAGGGAATGATCTGACTGAGGATTATGGGGTTTGCAGGATGAACGGGGAATAATTCTCTCTATATAGGGCAAGGGCTTGCATACTGTGCTGCATGATTTGGACTTGGCTCATGAACTATTTGTTAAATAAAGTTTTATTGGAAAAGGGCCACATTCATTGTTTATGTATTGTCTATGGTTGTTTTCATGCTAGGGTAGTAGGGTTGAGTAGCTGTGATAGAAATATATGGTCCATAAATTTGAAAATCTGGCCTATTGTAGAAAAAAAAAATTATTGCCTCTGTTGTACTAGCGTTGTGCCTGCACAGACAAAGAAAGAAGAAAGTAGAAATGAAATAAGACTCTTGATGCCATTATGGAATTTAGAATTTATCTCTCTGTACCTCCTCCCCCACACCATCTGTCAAATGAGCATGGTAATAATATCCATCTCGTGGGGTTCTCTGAGTTCAGTGTGAGTTAATGCATAGAAAGTGGTCAAGGGCAATCAAGAAATGTTTACTCTTAATATTACCTTGAAGCCAAAGAGGAAAAAAATATCACATAATTTAGAGCAGATGTGTTCCAAATCATACACAGATCTTCCTCAACTTACGATGGGGTTACATCCCAATTAATCCTTCCTAAGTTGAAAATATCATTAAAATGAAATTGCATGTAATACTCCTAACCCGTCAAACCTCACAGCTTACTGCACCTGCCTTAAACGTGCTCAGAACACTGACATGAGCCTACAGTTGGGCAAAATCAGCTAACACAAAGCCTACTTGATGATAAATTATTGGCTTTCTCTTGTCATGTATTGAAAACAGTGCCGTAGACTTGCACCCATACATCACACAGAAAAGATCTGAAGCCATTGGAAACCTTACAAAACCTGAGAGATTTGGAGAAAAAAGACCCAGAATCCACTGAGAGAGCCTTCTAACATGAGTGCGAACCGGGGAAGATAAAATCGGGC